>NW_003306486.1:0-3194 GCF_000142945.1 Phytophthora infestans T30-4
TTCCCAAACGCCTTCCGAAGCTTCTTCTTCCATTTCTGGAGAGTAGCTCCGGCTTCATGTGGACTCCAATCTTGGAGCGACATCGTCGATGGGTACGTCTCGTTCTCGAAGCCCAGCGACAACAGTAGCGAAACTGAATCCTCGGCGACTTGGCTAGTCCAAACCGAGTTGACTGGGTCCGCCTTTTGCGTACCTTCGTACAGACGTACTTCGACGACATATTCGTCCATAGCCGTGCCGAGGGAGGCAAGACGGCTATGGAGGTGCATCTAGGACTCCTCCGTCGAGTGTTGGACGTGATGCGAGCGAACAAGCTCTACGCCAACATCGACAAGTGCGTTTTCGCGTCACCAGAGATCAAAGTTCTCGGTTGCTTCGTAAGCAACGTGGACGTTCGGGCTGACCCAGACAAGGTCAATGCCATAGCAGCATGTCCGACGCCCCGATCCCAGAAGGATCTTCGAAAGTGGTTGGGCTTGGCCAACTACCTTCACAAGTACAGCGCAGGGTACGCGGGCTTCGCTAAGCCCTTGTCGAGCCTCCTTTAGAAGGACGTCGACTGGCGCTGGGAGCAGGAGCACCAGGATGCTTTTGACAGCATCAAGGCCAGTCTCCAAGAGGCCCCTGTCCTGGCCCTGCCGGACGAGACGAAGCCGTTTAGCGTCGTCTGCGATGCTCCGATTACGCCATCGGATGTGCATTGCTGCAGGCCGACAGGGCTGGACACGAACGAGTCATCTCGTTCCAGCCCAGGCAGCTCAAAGCCGCCGAGCGGAACTACCCTGTCCACGACAAGGAGCTCCTGGCAATGAAATATGTCCTTTCCGAAAATTTCCGTGTTTACCTCTCTGAACTCTAGGCCCCTTGTGATCTAACACAGACCACGCGTCCCTTGAGGACAGCGACTCAACTCGCCTCACCTCTCCCAAGGATGGCGAGGTGGCGGTCCTACTTCGCCGAAGTACAACTTCGCGCCGAATACAGCCGGGCAAAGCTCAACGGGCTTGCGGACGCTCGCTCTCGGCGTCCTGACTATGCGTTGGCCCACATCACGCGGGTGACAACGGAACTATATGATCGGATACGCATGGCGTATCGGGACGATGAGGCTGTCACGCCTATCGTCAAGTTCCTTATGGCAGGAACGAGCGCGAAGTCCGACTGGCTCTCGTCGCGACAGCGCTCACGGCTCCACCGATATGAGTTGAAGGATGGACTCCTCTATTACCGGGTGCAGCCCAATGATCCTCCACGGGTGGTCGTACCCAACGACGAGGATCTGAAGTTCGATATCCTCGCGGAGGCGCACGACGCGCCCTCCAGCGTCCACTTGGGCCGCGAGAAGACCTTTCTGTCGGTCTCTCTGTCCTTCTGGTGGACCCACATGTACAAGTGGGTCGCCCGGTACGTCAAGACATGTGAAACATGTCAGCGGGTCAAACCCGCAGGGCACTATTTGGCTCCACTACAGAGCCTGCCCGTACCGCTGAATGTTAGAAGTTCGATGAGTCCTGACTCTCATTCTGTGGGCTTCCCGCGCACGCACACGCGCAACACCGGAAATTTGGTGTTTCGTGTGTTCGGCTGAGCAAGATGGTACATCTTGCTCTCAGTTCTCGTCACTGTTACGCGGCGAACACAACCGCAAGGTTGTTCGTTCGATGGCGTGTTTCCGCTATCACGTCTCTCGGAGACGATTGTCTCGGACCGAATACTCGCGGTTCACTGCTGCGTTTTGGAAAACGCTGTTCTCTTTACTGGGAACTCGTCTGCAGATGTCCACTGCGGACCATCCGCAGACAGACGGCCAAACAGAGCGCGGCAATCGAGTGCTCGAGGACACTCTGCGCAGTGTGTGCGCGACAGCACCACGTACGTGGTCGACGCAGCTTCCAGTTGTTGAGTTTGCTCTCACAACGCGGTGCACGCGTCGACGGGGTTCACGCCGTTCTACTTGAACGGCTTCCGCCACCCCAGAGTGCCTCTCACTCTTCGAGGAGACACTGACTCCTCTAAGTGGGGGAGAGGCTCGGAAAGCCCTTTCCTCCCAGGTCTCGGATGTGAGACCAGTTTCGCTGCGGAAACAGGTGGAATCCTTTATGGATACCAAGCTGAACATTGTCAGCAGGGTCCGCGATGCCATGGCAGCGGCCCAAGATAAACAAAAGGAGTACTCAGACAAACAAGGAAGAGGAAACTTAAGTATATTTGAGGTTGGTGACTTAGTGCTATTAGACACGAGGAACCTACCGCTAGACACTGTTAGCTCTGTCGGCAGCAACAAACTGACGCACCGCTTCATCGGGCCTTTTGCAGTCCTGGCCAGACATGGTGCGTCGTACACCATCGACCTTCCAAAGTCAATGACGACGCACCCGACGTTCTATGTCGGACGTCTTAAGCGGTACTTTGACCCGCAGGGGGTTGCTGACTCGCAGACCCCCCTTGACCCAGCTCCTCGAAGCGAGGACCGGTCACAGTCGTCGACGAGGGCGTCGGAGCAGGCACCTTAATCCTCGGTCGGGACGGCAAGGCTGCGGTCAAGACCGTACGCCGGAGGGGCTCCATACGAACGGACCCCGGCGCCATACGCCGAGTACGCTGAGTACGCCGGGTACGCACCATACGCGTACGTCTGGGAGTGTGCCGCAGGCGGCTCCGGACGTGGCAACAAAGCCTCGATCCGTCGGATCATGCGAAAGGCCTCGTCCAGATCGGACGAAGAGGCCCGGCGGTCCACCCGCAGGTGCAGGCTCGCGACCTCTCGCTCCACCAGGTCCAGGCGACCCGCAAGACGAGCGAGCTCGCCCTGATTCCCGGCCTGGGCGGCAGCATTACCGCCAGTCCCAAGGCCAAGTGCAATCTCAAGCACGAGGAGACGTTGACGGAGGCGGTCAACCTCAGGGTCCCGTGTCGGACCCGCAGTCGGAGCACTCGAACGAGAGTGGCTCTCGGGAGGCGCCGAGTACTCGTACTCGTACGAGGGCACCTCCGCCCCTGCTTGACCGGAATGGAGAAGTCCACTTCCACGTGGAGCGGATCCTCCAGGAGCAACGGTGTCGCGGGAAGCGACAGCTCCTCGTGAAGTGGAGGGGTTATGCCCACTCCGAGAACTCGTGGGAGCCGATTGAACGGCTCCTGATTGACTGCCCGAAGGCTGTCGCAATCTGGGAACAGAAGCGGCGGCAGCTTCA
>NW_003306487.1:0-3195 GCF_000142945.1 Phytophthora infestans T30-4
CAAACAGCGTGATATCCGCTGCTCGGCTGTGGGAAGATGGGTCACTCAGCGCGACTGCCCGCGGAAAGACTCGCAGACGTCTCCCCAAGACGTCTCAAGGGTCGCTGCAGAAGCCAGGATCCCGGGGACAGAGGAACGCAGGGAATCAGTAGGGGCGGGGCGCCCTACTGGGGAAGACTAAGTCTTCGTGATGGGTGCGCGGGTGGCGCGTACCACGGGGACTTAGCCCCTGAGAGTCTTCGCACTCTCGAATCGGCGAAGAGCAGCGGCGGGTTGCTCGTAGTACACGGATGTGTACGGGGATACGATCATCCCTCTAGAATCTTGATTGACTCTGGGGCGTCGAAGAATTTCGCACGCCGCCAGACGGTTGCTCGTAACAGCAACAAGTTGTCCGAAGCTTTGAGAGAAAGCAAGGGCAACGGGACGGTGTCAGTGCGACTGGCCGACGGGAAGGTCGTCACTGTCCCCAACGTCCAAGTGGATCTGGCTGTCAAGTTTGAAGACTTTGACAGCCTCGAACAGTTCACTGTTCTCGATATGGATCCATATGATATGATCCTGGGCATGCCCTGGCTTGAGAAGCACGAGTCCTGGATCGACTGGCGAGGCAAGACAATCGGTGCCAGCCCTGCGCAGTCCGACAAAGCATTGGTGAGTCGTGTTCCCACCTCTGTCAGGACCCGGGGCGCCCGCGAGGGCTGCCAGGGTACCAAAGCATCCGGCAGATGCTTGGGAGTCGTCGACGTATATGACGACTCCGAGGATGCTTTGATGGTGGCCGCGCCCAGAAGAGGCGCCGGCCAAGTGGGTAACTTAGGTCCACAGGCGGGTAACTTAGTTCTGCAGACAGCTGCAGCTGTCATGAACACTGAGAACAGCGTGTTCAGATTGGGTAACAGAGTTCCACTCACGGTCGCCCAGACCTTAACTGAAGAGGAAGGCGTTGAACACGCTTCCTGTGTGGGTAACTCAGTGCCACACGCGGTCGCCCAGACCTTAACTGAAGAGGAAGGCGTTGAACACGCTTCCTGTGTGGGTACAACAGTACCACACGAGGCCACGAGTGCCTCGGATGTCGTAGCGACGACATACCTAGACGTGGGCAGCAAAGCTCCCCGTCACAGACGCCGTCTGCAAAGACGCCGCCGCCGCCTCAAGCCGGATCCGAACTTCGTTCCGATCGACGTCGCTTCAAGCGACTCGGAGCCCAGGGCCCGGGCTCTTCCGACAAGGCCGGTGGAAGAGTGTTATCACATCTTCGATGGCGAGACTGGTTTACCCGTCAAGGCATCTGGTGTCCACTTGGAGCCGTTGCCAGAGATTGCAGAGATACTGCACCTCGAGGAAATGACGGCTGAGTCTTTCCTGACCAACCTCAAGGCTGGAGAGATTGCTGATATGATACTCATGAGACCTGAGACCACTCAGGAGAAGCTGAACTCCTCCTCTGTCTTGGACGAGAACGTCCTGGAAGACATGAACAAGGAGCGTCAGGCGCGCTTGGGTTCTGAGATTCTCAAGAACCCCAAGGACCCGGTGTATCCTTTGGTGACGGAGTATGCGGACGTGGTGAACAAACACCCACCGACCCAACTCGCACCGGATCGAGGCGTACGACACGAGATTGATCTCGTGCCCGGCACAAAGTATTGTGTCACGAGGCAATGGCCTCTCCCGCGCGAACAGTGCGAGGTCATTGATGCCTGCTTCGCCGCGAAAGCGAAGGCAGGCATGGTGCGGGAGTCGAAATCCCATCACTCGACGCCGACTTTCTGCGTTCGTAAGCAGAACGGAAAGTGGCGTCTGGTTCACGCTTATAACAAGCTGAACAACGCGACGGTGCCGGCTCAAACACCAATCCCACGAAAGGATGTGTTGTTGAACAACATGGCCGGGAGCGTACTGTACAGTGCGCTGGATTTGGTAGACGGATACTACCAAATTCTGATGCGAGAGAGCGACATCCCGCTCACCGCGGTAAGCACTCCAAGCGGCATGCTTTGGGAGTGGCTCGTCATGCCGCAGGGCTTGTCTAACGCCCCGGCGACGTTCAATCGCCTGGTGACGCAATTGTTCCGCCCTTTGCGTACCTTCGTACAGACGTACAGACGTACTTCGACGACATATTCGTCCATAGCCGTGCCGAGGGAGGCAAGACGGCCATGGAGGTGCATCTAGGTCACCTCCGTCGAGTGTTGGACGTAATGCGAGCGAACAAGCTCTACGCCAACATCGACAAGTGCGTTTTCGCGTCACCAGAGATTAAAGTTTTCGGTTGCTTCGTAAGCAACGTGGGCGTTCCGGCTGACCCAGACAAGGTCAAGGCCATAGCAGCATGGCCGACGCCCCGATCCCAGAAGGATCTTCGAAAGTGGTTGGATTTGGCCCAACTACCTTCACAAGTACAGCGCAGGGTACGCGGGCTTCGCTAAGCCCTTGTCGAGTCTGCATCAGAAGGACGTCGACTGGCGCTGGGAGCAAGAGCACCAGGATGCTTTTGACAGCATCAAGGCCCAGTCTCCAAGAGGCCCCTGCCCTGGCCCTGCCGGACAAAGTGATACCTTAGGGGTCTAACGTATAGATTGCAACATTTGACCTTTTTGTGTACCTGCTTGTGACAGAAGGTGCGTACGAACTTAGACTGAGATGCTATATTAACGTCTTCCAGATCAATTTTTAAAATAAGTGGCATAGTTGGATTCGTCGCGAAATTTTACCCCAGAATAGCCAATTAGTCGACGGGAAACGAACTTAAGAAGGAACTAACTTTCTGAGTTTTCATCTTGGCGAAAATGACAAACTGAAAGCATATATCGAAATATCGCGAAATGCTCTTTCGAATATCTAAAAAAAAATTAGATTTCGTTTCGGGGTGTCTCAAATGAACCTTGAGGGTGGCTCTTAACCACTGCCACGCGTGCCATGCCATGGCACTAGAAATTGAGCCATGGCATGGCGTGGTTACGAATAGAATTGCCCTGCCATTGAAAACTATTTTTAGAACATACATTATTGAAGATAAAAGTAGCATGGCACATGGCAATTGCCCTTTGCCATGGCACTTGCAAATGCCATCCCTGTCAATTTATTTACTTTAAACTCTAGCCCTAGCAAGCGCTCATCCAATCGGATCAGAGCATTTCGTGCCATGGCACTGAGAAACATGAATCCTGTCGTCCATGTGTTATTTAT
>NW_003306488.1:0-3198 GCF_000142945.1 Phytophthora infestans T30-4
TCGCCTCTCTTTCAGATGCACTGTGAGCTGCGCGACGGCAATGACTCTTCCCTCAAGCGGAAAAGTCCAGAAGCCGCATGCAAGCAACAGGAGACATGTATCGTGCATTGGGATCGCGCAACACCTCATTTATCTTGTCGCGCAGTCTACCCTTCAGTTTTTCTGCTCACCATCCCCATCACGGCTTCAACGAGCGTTCTTTATGTTGTTAATGATATCAAGCGTAGGGGCTATGATGAGGAGGTCGTCCACATAGACTAGAATGTAGCATGTAGCTCCATCCACAACTCCAATGAAAACGCATTGGTCTTTGATGAGTTTGTGGAATTTCATGGTGAGAAGAAAAGAGCACAGGGTAAGATACCAGATCCGAGGTGCCTGCTTGAGACCATATAGGCTCTTCAAAAGCTTGCAGACTAAGTGCTCTTTTCCACGAACAGTAAACCCCTCAGGTTGCAGCATGTAAATTTCCTCATCGCGGTATCCGTGCAGGAAAGCGGTTTTAACATCCATTTGATGGATCTCAAGGTCAAGGAGTGCTGCAATCGTCAGTAAAAGTCGCAGCACTTCCATGCGGATCACTGGAGAGAATATCTCATCGTAGTCAACGCCATACTTTTGCAAAAAACCTTTTATTACCAGGCGGGCTTTATAGCGGTCAATACTGCCGTCTCCATTGTATTTTACAACGAATACCCATCGACACTGTAGGGCCCTTCTCCCTGTCGGTAGTTTTGTGAGGACCCACGTTTTGTTGTCAATCAATGATTTGTATTCACAAATGGCTGCCTTCTCCCAGTGTTGTGCTTCTGGTAGTTTCTGGGATTCTAGGAGCGTCTTTGGTTCAGATATGTGTCTGATAGCCAATAGAGCGTAGATATGAGTGAGGTGCTCTTTTCGTTCGTTAATGTCGAGTGAATCATCAAGTAGACACGAGTGTTCATCCTCGTTCTGAGCGCTCGTTTTGTGTTTGACTTTCTTCATCTTTACTACTACTTCCGCGGCAAGCGCATTGACGCTGCGTTTTAGTAGTGAGGCTATTGGAGGTAGCAATTGTGGTGTTGGTAGCGACGGTGATAGCGTCGGTGCGGGGCCATTTTGGTCCGAGATTGCGGGTGTATTGAGGAATTCCAAGTGTGGGAACTCGTCTTCTCTAAACACAACATCCCTGCTGTAGATAACACGGTTTTCTTTCGTGTCAAGGAGTCTATATCCCTTTTTGTTTGATGGGATTCCTAAGTATATGCTTTTCTTAGCACGTGGTTCTAGTTTTGTGCGGTGTATCTCAGGGATGTGAGCGTACGCAGTACACCCAAACACTTTGATGTAGTGCGCGGATGGTTTTCGCTTGAACCATTTCTCGTATGGGGTGACCTTATCGGTTACCGAGCTGGGAGTAATGTTCAGAAGGTCAGCAACGTGTTTGACGCATTCTCCCCAAAGAACCTGCGGTAGGTTACCATCAATGAGGAAAGCCCTGGTTCGTTCGAGTAGTGTACGCATGCACCTCTCTGCAACTCCATTTTGCTGGGGCGTGTACGCATTTGTAAATTGTGCGTGCGTATTGTACTTCTAAAAAATCATTTTTCCAAGTTTATCATATTCTCGGGCATTGTCGCTTTGAAGATGTTTAACTTCTTTATCGTGTATGTTCTCATTGAACTGGAGTTCGCCTACATCAGCGCGAAAAACGTTTTGTGCTTTCTTGCGAAAATCTTCATAGCATTCGTACAGCTCAGACTTTCGCTTGATGATGTAGATGAACATGTACCGTGAGTAGTCATCTATAAAGGTAAAAAAACATTGACACCCCGAGAGTGTGGGGACGGGTAATGGACCAGCCATATCAGAATGAATTTTTTCAAGAGGGAACTTTGCCCGTTCAACGGTACGTTTATTGAATGGGTTACGATGGGCCTTGGCGTATGTGCAGGAAGAGCAAAAGTAGTCTTTCTTGGAATCAAAGTCCTTCAGGCTCATGTCCATGACAGTGTTGGCTTTAGCCAGATCCTGCATAATGCGAAAGTTAGGATGACCCATTCGTTTATGCCAAGTAACACATAATCAGGCTTACTGAAGTGGCCACATGGGCTACCTGACTGGAGGTGGCCGGATCGCTGGAAAACGGGTAGAGTGGAGTTCCTTCCACCATTTTGGGTCTACAATTTGTGTTGTGGCTGAGGAGAGAAGAACAGAACGCACTTCTTGGCGTTGGGGAAGTTGATTTTGAAATCATCTTCGACGGCTTGGCGCACGAAGAGTAGGTTGAACTTCAGCTGGGGCGCATATAGCACGTTTGCCAAGGATATTTCTCGTTCCTTTCCCTTCGTGTCCTTGATTGTCATCTTGACATCACCAGTTCCTTTTATCGGAATCTGGTGATTGCCGCCGACAGTGATTGACTTGCCAGCACTTGGGATCAGCTTCTCAAACCACTTCGGATTGGACGTAACGTGGCGAGTGCAGCCTGAGTCGACAGTCCACACTGGGTCATTCGCTATGCAACAAAAACATAGATGTCCACTCCCACCCTCATCAGATTCAAACTAACCAAACCAAACTCACGACCACCCCGCACATACCGTCACGACCTGTGCTACCACCCATAGATACGGCGCATACCGCACGCCTTTATCAAATACTGACAACACTAAGAGAGAACATCCACACTCGCCGGCAGCACAATCTTTAATCGTCAAAGCATTCAGCGTCTTTCACCTCTGCATGTCTTCGGCTGGTGGCATGTTGGCCACCACCAACGTACGCTGCTTATGTTCTACCCGCCACGGATATCATCTCGTACATAATACTCTCAACAGGGGGGGGGCAACTTGCACGGTCAGACTCAGTGACATCATGCTAGCGGATCCGACAGTTGTTGCAGCTCGTAATGATATCTTCTTATATATTTTCACAGACATGATTCACACGCGACAGCAGTCTTCGGCACGACTTTACCTACGGCGTCGAGCAGCCGCAACACCAAGAATTCATCTGGAATATCTGAATGTTGGTGTCTAGGTATTAGATGTGGTGGAACAATAATGAAGAGCGGTCAGCGTACAACAGAGCGAGCATTGAGTGTGGCTACGGACAGGCTGGTCACGCAAAGTGCACAATAGCAAACTAGCAAACTAGCAAGCTAGTAAGCTGAAGGCATCGGTAAGGAAGTAGTGAGGCAGGAGAGGCAAAAGAAGA
>NW_003306489.1:0-3199 GCF_000142945.1 Phytophthora infestans T30-4
TCGCGTGTCTTCCTCCAAGGCATCCTCAGCGGCTCGAGCCACCTCCGAATCCTCGGACTCTCATCGTCATCGTCGTCGTCATCGTCCTCATCGCTCAGAGTGAAGGGATACGGGCCGGAGGACGACGTGCGCTTTGACGACGATCGGTTAGGAGGCCCTGAGCCGTCGGACCAGTCCGACTCTTCATCCTCGTTATCCTCCGAGCTGCCAAGCCCACATCCCGGGGGGATGACACGTTTAGCTTTCCCCTTCCCGGATCCAGCACGAACGGGCGGATGGCCGGTGGAAGCTGGCCGGAGAACGGTAGGCGTCGTCACTGAAGGGGCAGCGGTGGATCCCGACTGAGACTGCCCGGATTTAGCCGTGGATGGGGCTGACCCCGCTCTAAGAACAACACAGGGGGGTGGGGGGGACTCCGGGGCAAACCACGTCCTGGGAACAAGGGCCCCTTTCCCGGAAACCCGTTTGGGGGGGCCCAATCGCATTGTGAATAAAGCCAAAGGAAACCACCCTGGCCGTTGTATCCCCGATTGGAAAGTCCCAGGAACCCCCCTGGGACCCACAACCCCTCTGGGAAATGCAGTCCAATTGGAGCGTGGTGGATCCTGTCTTGGATCCGGCTCCGGATTTCGATGGAGAGGCGGAAGTTTTGGACGTGGATGTGGGACCCGTCTTGGAGGCGGATTTGGATCCTGCCTTGGGAGCGGATGTAGGTCCCACCTGAGAGGCCACCTTAGAGGCCGAACTGGTTTTGGATTTGGCCTTTGGGGAGGCCCGGGCATGCTTGTGAGGACGGGGGGATCCTGTGCTAGGAGCAGGAGATGCACTACGCGGGCGTTGTCCAACTGACGGATCCGCCCCACTTACAGACGGAAGAGGAGCAGAGGCGCTGGCAGCACAAGGGAGGGAGGGGATCCGATACTGCAGCTGTCACCAGCGACAGTCGTCGACGTGCCAAATCCCGTTCCGATAAGCCACGATCGCGCTCCAGGACCAGCTGTTGCTGCTGAGTTTGGGCTGCGGCGAGTTGATCCTGGAGTTTCGCGGTGGTTGCATCGGCTTCCTTCAATTTGTCACCTGGATTGACAATAACAGGTGAATATCGAGTTACTAGCAAGGGCTAAAAGAGGATCCACGTACTCGTGCGGCGAAGCTTGGATTCCAGCTCCGTTTGCGTACGCTTGGCATCCGCCCACTCGGTAGCCGCCTTGTCCCGCTGGAGCTCGCTGTCCGCCAGCTTCGCTTGATCTCGTCGCGTAATTGAGTTATACGCACGAACTCCTCGAGCGCGTACTCTCGTCCGGCAGACGCTTTCTCGAGCGACTCCTTGGTATCCTGCAACTCCTCAGCAAGCTGAGCCAGAGCTACATCCGGCGACGAGGGAGGTGGATTTGGGCGCGGGAGATCCTCCACGCGCCGACCCTAAGGTGGATCCGCCATGGGTGGATCCCACATAGTCGTTGGTCACCACCTCCTCTCGGGTCAGACGCAACTCGTCACGAAGTCGGTCCAAGCTCTCGTCCGTGGCTGCCCTAGCAGTCTGAGAGTCCTCCAGATCCCGCTTGAGGTCGTGGAACCGGGATTGGAGCTGGTGGATCTCAGATCCGGCGAGCGTCATCTCCCTAAGGAGGTGGTCATTGTCGTCCCGCATGCTATCTCGATGACGGGAGGCGTGATCCAGCCGTCCGGTCAGGTCGCGGATCTCGACCGCCTGATCAGCCAGCAAGAGTCGTAGGTCCTGCGACCGAGAGGCCGCACGGTGCTGCTACCCCTGGATCTCCATAGCCTGGTCATGGACCTGGGCTCGCAAGGCTTGGAGTTGGGTGACGTGCAAAGACGCAGCTTGGCCTTGGGCATCTTGAGCCGTCTGGAGCTCCGCCATCAAGGTTTGCACCTGATCGGAAAGAGCCTGGGCTAGAACCCGCAGATCGGTGGGCGACATTAAAGACGGACTGACCGGAGGGGTGGCGGATGGGGACTTGCCCGGCGATTTGCCAGTACGCTTGGCAGGAGACATGTGTCACGAAGAGGAGAAAGCGGTTGTGGATGTTGGTAGTGCACGTCGTGGACGCTGTTGTGCAGCGCCGACCACGTACAGGAGGCGATTGTGGTGAAGTGCTTTCTCAGAAATAAGAGAATGGGCCTGACGCGGGGTCACTATTCCGAATCAGTGACAATTTCAATTGTTTGGCACGGGTGCAAGTTGCCTGTGGTGGATTAGCCATGACGAGCGGCACCCCGTATGGAATGACGATGGATCTGGTATGAGCGATGTACGGGAAGGCAAGATCCACCAAGACTTATCTCGGATCCACCCTTACCTGGATTCACTTAGGTGGATATGGGATATACTATGTACCAGTGGATCGAGTGTGGATCCTATGAAGGAATGGTGGTAGGTGCCATCCGAAGGTGGATCTAGTAGCCACGGCTAACGAGAAGTCAGGATCCACCGCGAGGTACCCCGGATCCCATACTTCCGGGTTCGGATCCAAGGAGGGCGGATCCCGCATAGAAGGACCTGGATCCAGGGTACAGGGATGAGGGATGCAGCGGATCTGGAACTTTCGTGGGACAATGGAGATCACAGACGGTTGCAAGATGATGTTGGATGATTGGAGAGCTCGGATCCACGGCGAGTGTACAATTACAGTGAGGTGGATCCAAGCGACCTGGATCCGGATGAGCGTACCCATAATAGGGTGACCATGATGATTACGCCATGGATCCGGTGGATCTGAAGATAACACAGCTGGGATGATGTGTCAAGGGAAGAAGGGACATGCAGCCGAGCCTGGTAAGGGATTTAGCAGATGAAAGACATTGAAGGTAGAAATCCAGGCAGGTATAGGCTTAAATATCAATACAGACCTCAATTTGCACAGTATCACGCAAGTGCCTTCCTGCCCTCAAGAACCGGAACTACATTGGCCGTACGAGCTAGGAGAAGGTTGGGAATTGCGAATCTAGTGTTGGTAGTGATAACTGGATAATACATTGGCCAGATCCTACAACCTAGTGAGCTTTTCCTTTACTTGTGCAGATCCGACAGGTTAACCGAATTTACTACTTGGTCGGTTACACCCTAGAGGTTCTCAACTCTCAAGATCCCGTCACAGGAGGCGGCAAGTACGACGCAAAGGAACTACAAAGGCAAGGAAACACACCCGCAAGGCAACCCTACGGCCAGATCCACGAT
>NW_003306490.1:0-3199 GCF_000142945.1 Phytophthora infestans T30-4
CATTCGGGGTTCGTGTGGTTCGTCCGCCGAGTCGACGCCCTGCTGACTTGTTCGAAATTTTTCTCCACTGCTTTCAAACGCGGATTCTACCAGGATTTGTTGATATGGCTTCGTGATCCTGACTTCCTCCTTTCGCTCTAGCCGAGTCTTCATCCAGCTCGTCCCTCAAAAGTGAACCCGGCGTACTCGGCTACGAGTGACTGCCGTGACAATCGGGGTTTCCGCTGGGTTGTCTGTGGCGTGCAGTTCTTCGGCTACTCGGTTAATCATTCTCAGTTCTGCTTTCCTATCCGTCCCGAGAATTACTCGTCCAGCTTTAGCTTCGAGCGCTTCTGTAGCGAGAGAATCAGCCGCTGCGTTATAGTGTCGCGCTATGTGTCGATACCTGACCGAGTTGAGTCGCTTCGTGAGATCCTTGTGTCGTGCTAGCTCCACTTGCAACGTTTCCTTCTTGCATGCTATCACCCCCATGGACTGCTGGATTGCAAGCCGGGAGTCACCCACGATAATCAGGTCCGTTATCCCTCGGTCAATCGCCGCCAAGACTCCATTGTTCATGCCGGTGTACTCGGCGATGTTGACTGTGGTGGACGACAGGTACGCACTCGCAGCGATCTTAATGTCCCAATTTGGAAGGCGCCACAGTATCCACGAACAACTTCCATACCCGCCGTATTTAGCTGTCTTCGCTGAGCCATCAAACGACAGTACACATCCCCCGAAGTGGGCTGGTATTCGGGCGTATAGCAGCTCCGGGTTCATTCTTACTGTAGCCGAGTTCTTGGAGGGAGGCGCGAGGTATTTCAGGGACTCGATGCATTCATCACCAGAAGTGGCCGAGAAGATGTTAAACTAGGACGCTCGCCGGGTTTAAATCCGGTACGAGCCGAGCGCTCTAGGTATTGCATTTATGCACTTGTGAACAAGACGTCGCTAGATCCAGGTAGCAGGATCCTAGATCCAGTCGATAATACACGTGATCTACATGAAGTGTCAGCTGCCAAGCTTTCTAGTTTGCGCCAAGTGGATGAGTTTGCCAGATCCGAAGTCTCTTCAACCCTGGATCTACAAAGGGGAGAGGCACGTGGTTATTGGGAGAAACGCCAACATGGTCGATGGTTTGAGCCTACCAAGGGTGCGGTCACTGCAGATCCACCTAAGGTCTGTCAGGTCACTGGATCCCGTGGATCTGAGGATGTTGGATCCATGGATCTGCTAACAGGGGAGTCCCGTGGATACTGGAAGTACCATGCCCCAGGAAAGTGGTTCAGACAAGCCAAGGTAGGGGGCAAGATCAACAATGAAAAAGCAATCATACTCCTAAATAGTGGTGCCGAGGTATCTATACTAGATACCGCCTTTGCTCGTAAGATTGGGTGCCAAGTGGATGGGAGTCGGATCCAAGATTGTGTTGGGATTGGTGAAGGCGTGTACCGTACGAATGGGAGGACTCGAATCAAGATCACGCTGGCAGGTTTTTGGTATACTGGCTCGATATTTGGGTTGGAGATCTCGCTTGTCAAGACGCCATCCTCGGGATGGATTTCATGGTACCAGCCGGAGTGAGGTTGGATCTGGCGGATGGGACACTTTGTTTCCCCGACGAGATGCGAATCCAGCTCAGCGGACGGGTGACCGGTGTACGGGGCGAAGATGAGGATCGTAAGGGCGGATAAGACGACCTGGATCGAGCCCGGAGAAACCTGGGAATTGCCAGATCGGTTGAAGTGGGTGGAACATGAGAAAATGTGGGTCACTCGGGGCGAGAAATGGGTGCCTACAGTAATCCAAGGACCAGGTCGATAACAATACCTTCGGGTCACGAACGTCAGCAACAAGAGACTATTACTGGACCATTATGAGGAGATTGGGCGATAGTTGGCAAAGGACGGTGTCCCTAGGCGACCTGGATATGTGTCAGTGGGATCCCGTCGGTACAGAGAATGGCAGAATCTGGCGTACGAGGCGACTACCGAGATCGAATCTCTCGGAGAAGGGGAGCTCCCGGCGGAACCAACTGGCCCTTGGTAGATCGGCCTTCATACCCAACTCCGCGGAAGATCCTACAGAGGGATCGTCATATTGGGATCCAAGTGATAGTGTTAGTGTACTTCGAGCGACGCCGAATTGGCGTCGATGTTAAGGTAGCCCAGATCGATTTCACGGTCCCTGAGATCAGGAAGGAAGTTCTTCGAGGAGAGACCCGAAAGTTAAGTCATCGACTACTGGACCCGTCCATTTTTTGGCTGGTCAGAACGAACGGGCTCAAGGAGAATGAACTTGGCTATCATCCCGCGGATGATCCCCGGAGGAGGTCCGTAGATAACCCAGCGTCGGTGGATGTGGGATTGCAGAGGACTGAAGCCGGGTCACCAGATCCTGCTAACCCACAAGTGGATCCTAGCTTTTCATGGGACAAAGTGCCTGGATCCTTGTCGAGAGTGGCTACACTAGCCAAACAGGAACCGTCGTGTGTAAACTCACCAGGGGATCAAGCCGATTCAACAAGTGACTTCCCCGGTACGGCCTCACGAAGACAGAAGGGAGGACGGTGGAAGGAGAGTCGCGGTGCTTGAATCCAATGGTGGATCCGACAAAGACTGAAGATGAGCAAGTCTGCTACCATGAAGGCGGGGATCTACACGCCGAGGATCTTGTAGAAGGCATGGCGGTGACCCCGGAGGTACCACTGACCACAGAGGAGGTCACGATTGACGATATTCAAGTGGATCCAGGGGCGAACGAACCCGCGGAAGTGGATCGGTTACGTCAGAAGATCTGGGAAAGCCGACATCTGCTGATTGGTAAAGGTAATGCATTACCGCCCGCTGCCCGCGGAGTCAAATGTGACATCGATGTCGGCGACGCGAAGCTGATCGCTCAAAGGGTGCGGAAGGTGGCGCCTCAGTTCCGAGAAAAACTATCGGATCTGATTAACCCTTCTACTACGACATTACGGATAATCCGGAATCTAATTTATAGAGGTGAAATTGTTCCGAGATGTCCGCAACAACATTCGAGGAGCGACAATTCGGCATATTGAATTTTGTATGCGATAAATTTAAACGGGTTAAGTGTAAGCTGCACACCACATGCGACACGGGATTGTCAGGAAGCGGTTAGGTTTACAGATATAAGGAGTCAAGAGACTCTCCCAGCCCTCCATTTGGAAATCAGCGCCGGAGAAGAGACCATCACT
>NW_003306491.1:0-3200 GCF_000142945.1 Phytophthora infestans T30-4
CCGCCCATTTACTGTAACAAGCGGATGCCAAGTTTTGCAAACCAACTCCACGATGCTGGACAAATGCGAAACTTTTCCGCAACCTCCCAAGAACTTGCCAAAATTCGTGCGAAATTAAAGGCACGAAAGAGGAACTCCCGCCAGAGCTCAAGGCCGTCGTTCAAGAACGTCATTTAAACTAGGCAGTCCGCCAACTACAACTGGGTTTGTGGTGAAGTGCTTTTTCAGAAATAAGAGAAATGGGCCTGACGCGGGGTCACTATCCCGAATCGGTGACAATTTCAAGTGATTAGAGAGGATTTGGGTTGGTGGCACGGATGCAAGTTGCCTAAGGTGGATTAGCCATGACGAGCGGCACCCCGTATGGAATGACGATGGATCTGGTATGAGCGATGTACGGGAAGACAAGATCCACCAAGACTTATCTCGGATCCACCCTTACCTGGATTCACTTAGGTGGATAGGGAATATACTATGTACCAGTGAATCGAGTGTGGATCCTATGAAGGAATGGTGGTAGGTGTCATCCGAAGGTGGATCTAGTAGCCACGGCTAACGAGAAGTCAGGATCCACCGCGAGGTACCCCGGATCCCATACTTCCGAGTTCGGATCCATGGAGGGAGGATCCCGCCTTGAGGGACCTGGATCCAGGGTATGGGGATGATGGATGCAGTGGATCTCGAACTTTCGTGGGACCATGGAGATCACAGACGGTTGCAAGATGATGTTGGACGATTGGAGAGCTCGGATCCACGGCGAGTGTACAATTACAGTGAGGTGGATCCAAGCGACCTGGATCCGGATGAGTGTACCCATAATAGGGTGACCATGATGATTACGTCATGGATCCGGTGGATCTGAAGATAATACAGCTGGGATGATGGGTCAAGGGAAGAAGGGACATGCAGCCGAGCCTGGTAAGGGATTTAGCAGAAGAAAGACATAGAAGGTATAAATCCAGGCAGGTATAGGCTTAAATATCAATACAGAACCCAATTTGCACAGTATCACGCAAGTGCCTTCCTGCCCTCAAGAACCGGAACTACATTGGCCGTACGAGCTAGGAGAAGGTTGAGAATTGCGAATCTAGTGTTGGTAGTGATAACTGGATAATACATTGGCCAGATCCTACAACCTAGTGAGCTTTTCCTTTACTTGTGCAGATCCGACAGGTTAACCGAATTTACTACTTGGTCGGTTACACCCTAGAGGTTCTCAACTCTCAAGATCCCGTCACAGGAGGCGGCAAGTACGACGCAAAGTAAAACACAATGGCAAGGGAACACACCCGCAAGGCAACCCTACGGCCAGATCCACGATCTAGGCCCCGGATCCATAAGCTCGAGTATTCGCTTAGGATTCGGAACAATCCACGGACGCAGAGTGAAGATTTTCCACTGCTGCTCCACCCCATCCCCACGTCTCGCCAAGACACTCAAGCTTCACCACTTGAACTCTTCGGAAGCTACCGAGAGAGCAAGATCCCGCCCTACCGACGGGTACACAAGGTGAGGAAAGTTCAGCAGAACACGGATCATCGGGGGACCCCCTCCGTTAGTCGGTGTCTGGGCGCAGTTGGTAAGTTGGATCTGGCAATCTCGCAGATTTTGCTGATCCCGCTACACCACAGGTTGGTCCCTATCGGGCTGTCACAGTTAACCGAGCCTTCAATGGAAGCAGAGTGCATCTTTGCTTTCATGGGGCAGAGTGAATGGCCTGATAATTACGTAACAAGTGTGAACGCGACGGAAAATGAAAAGGAGAGGAGTAGAATCCTCGGTGGAGGTGTTGGAGTGGAGTGGAGTGTGTTGATGCTGATGAGGGCACCAGCGAGGGTTCGTTCGGCTTGGTTTCGAGTGCAGCACGAGACGAGCCCAAGGGTCACTCCAAGATGATGAAGTTGAACCCTGGCGAGAGACAGGGGTGGTGGTCGGCCAAGAAATTCTACCGAAGGATCAGAATGAGAGCTGTGGTGCAAGGCGCTGTGAGCGACAAGCAAATGAGGATTCTCCTCGACACAGGAGCGAACGTTAGTGTGATCACTGACGCCTTTGCAAAAACGTTGCGACTCCGAGATGTACCCGATCACGGACGCCGCATTGACATTTAAGGCATTAACGAAGGCAAGGTGTCTACGACGCGACGAGCGTGCGTCAAGATTACGCTCGGATGGGAGATGGTGTACGAGTTTGAGATGTGGGTAATGGCGCATAGTGCGGGCGTCGACGTGGTACTCGGGACCGACTTTATGATCCCAGCTGGGATCCGGTTGGACCTGTTTCACGGCGCGGCGCAATTACCGCACGAAGTTCAAATCCCGCTGATCAAGACCAAGAACATGATCGACAGCGAAGAATACGGCTCCCATGTTAATGCCGGGCCACCCGAGCGTTTGGACATTCAAGCGCACGAGTGGCGACAATATCGACTAGCGAAGCGCCAAGTCGGGCTGGAAGAACACGTACTGTGGGTTCGTCGAACGAACAAGCTAATCCCGTCAGTGACGAGGTTTCGACGTGGGACGGCCTCAGAGCATTCGACTGACCAACGTGTCTGATCGAACTGTGTACCTACCAGCACACGACTCGATCGCAATGTGGATTCCAGATGGGGATTTGCCACGAGGTGACGGCTATGTGCGTCTGGAGTCCAAGAAGTACCAAGACTGGCAAGTGTTGGCCTACGAAAGTTGCAGAGACCGCGAGCTCTTCCAGCGTGAATGTGAAATCTTTGAACAATGGCTTGCAACTCACCCTTCGGCAGTTGATCGACCAGATTATCCAGAACCCAGTAGGGTACTAGCACGGCCTCTAGAAGACTCGCTAGTGGATTCTAGTGATCGTCTGACGTGTGCAGAGCGCTGGGCACTGATGATGGAGGAACGTGAACGAGTGGAAGCCTGTCTGGCGTCTGGGGTGACAGCCGGGGACTCGGCTGATGGGCAGCCTTCCGAAGAACCTTTGGACACTTACACGACAACTAACGGCGGAGGCAATAACGCGAACGAAGCCTCGCTAGCGCGTACACACGGACTACTGAGCCCGGTAAACGTTGTACATACGCCAACGGGTGTTCGTGTCAAGTCTGGGGTGATCACGGAAGCGACAAATAACGGCAATAGACTAAATGGAGTCACCAAAATTGACGAAGTTGTCCCGGCCTTGTGTGCTACCCCCCCCAGCGCGGACATCGGTGGTGA
>NW_003306492.1:0-3201 GCF_000142945.1 Phytophthora infestans T30-4
CTTCGCGTCGCCGACATTGATGTCACATTTGACTCCGCGGGTGGCGCGGCTGGTAATGCATTACCTTTACCAATCAGCAAATGTCGGCTTTCCCAGATTTTCTGACGTAACCGATCCACTTCCGCGGGCTCGTTTGCCCCTGGATCCACTTGGATATCGTCAATTGTGACCTCCTCTGTGGTCAGTGGCACCTCCGGGATTACCGCCAGGCCATCCCCGAGATCCTCGGCGTGTAGATCCCCGCCTTCATGGTAACAGACTTGTTCATCTTCCGTCTTCGTCGGATCCACCATTGGATCCAAACACCGCGACCTGGCAGTCCTTCTGTCTTCGCGGGAAACATGGACACCTGTATATCAGGGAAACACCCAGTTGGATCTAGTCGGTCCTCTAACGAGTTTAAGCCCGACCGTTCTGGTTTGACTAGTGTTGCCACTCTCGATAGGGATTCAGGCACTTATCCAATGGAAAGCTTGGATCCACTTGTGAATCAGCGGGATCCGGCTGTTCGGCTTTAGCCCTCTGCAATCCTTCATCCACCGACCCTGCGTTATCTAGGGGCCGACTCTGGGGATCATCCCCGGTCTTGGATCCAACCTCCCTTGCTTGGATCTCAACCCGTCGATCCCTCTGCAGGATCTTTGGCGGAGTTGGATATGAAGGCCGATCCACCAAGGGGCCAGTTGGCTGCGCCGGGAGCTCCACCCCTCCGAGGGATTCGATCTCGGTAGTCGCCTCGTACACCAGATTCTGCCATTCTTTGTAGCGGCGGGATCCCACTGACACATATCCAGGTCGTCTAGGGATACCGTCCTTCGCTAACCATCGCCCGATCTCCTCATAATGGTCCAGTAATAGTCTCTTATCGCTGACGTTCGTGACCTGGAGGTATTGTGATCGACCTGGCCCCTGGATTACGGTAGGTACCCATTTCTCGCCCTGAGTGACCCACAGTTTCTCATGTTCCACCCACTTTAACCGGTCTGGCAGTTCCCAGGTTTCCCCGGGCTCGATCCAGGTTGTCTTATCCGCCCTTATGATCCTCATCTTTGCTCCATACAACGGTCGCCGTCCGCTGAGCTGGATCCGCATCTCGTCAGGGAAAGAAAGTGTCCCATCCGCTAGATCCAACCTCACTCCGGCCGGTACCATGAAATCCATCCCGAGGATGGCGTCTTGACCAGCGAGATCTCCAACCCAAATGTCAAACCAATACACCAAACAACCTGCCAGCGTGATCTTGATCCGCGTTCTCCCATTCGTACGGTACACGCCTTCACCAATCCCAACACAGTCTTGGATCCGACTCCCATCCACTTGGCATCCAACCTTACGAGCAAAGGCGGTATCTAGTATAGACACCTCGGCACCACTATCTAGGAGTAGGATTGCTTTTTCATTGTTGATCTTGCCCCCTACCATGGCTTGTCTGAACCACTTTCCTGGGGCATGGTACTTCCAGTATCCACGGGACTCCCCGGTTAGCAGATCCATGGATCCAACATCCTCAGATCCACGGGATCCAGTGACCTGACAGACCTTAGGTGGATCTGCAGTGACCTCACCCTTGGTAGGCTCAAACCATCGACCATGTTGGCGCTTCTCCCAATAACCACGTGCATCTCCCCTTTGTAGATCCATGGTTGAAGAGATTTCGGATCTGGCAACTCATCCACTTGGCGCAAACTAGAGATCTTGGCAACTGACACTTCATGTAGATCACATGTATTATCGACTGGATCTAGGGTCCTGCTACCTGGATCTAGCGATTTCTTGTTCACAAATGCATAAATGCAATACCTAGAACGCTCGGCTCGTACCGGATTCAAACCCGGCGAGCGTCGTAGTTTAACATCTTCTCGGCCACTTCTGGCAACATCCCTCGGTGCTTGGCTGGATCAAACCATTGGCGGATCTGGTTGTAGAATTCTTCCATCGGGCACTTGCCGACGTCGTGAATCTCGCCACACCCGCGACACACGTAGAAGCAATGATCCCCGGGATGGCCTTTCTTGCTACACTTCTCACAGACCAGGTGTTTCCAGCATCCAGATTCAGTGTGCTTCCGGGATCCGCACTGTGAACACCTGACTTGTGCTGCCCCGTCCATGAGATCTCGGGATCTGTACATCCCACGGTCCCCGGGTACAGTATCCCCCGATCGCGAGTTGTCTTTGGTCTTCGCCGTTCGATCGTTGGATGCGGTGAGACAGACTCGACGGTAATCTTCAGGGTCGGAGTCCGATCCGTCGGATCCTGATTCAGTCCCTGAGTCAGGCGCCGTGACTTGGTGGACACGTCGAGCTGGAGCCGTAGGCGTCGGAGCCTTTTGGCGATACTTGCCGGATCCGACCGCCGCCTTCTTCTGGCGGTGTTTCGCGCGATCCACCGCCCGCAGCACCTCTCAAGCTCGTCTGCGTCGGGAAGTCGTACAGGTCAGCCTGTCGGCCATCCTTGATCTTCAATTTGGCCGTAGACCGGCCACATTTAGTCGATGTAGGTATTCTAGCGGGGATTCATCCGATCTGCGGCGAGCATGGTAGTATTGTCGTGCCACCGACACTCCCAAGCCACAGTACTGGGTCTGGAAACTGCGCAGCAAATCTGGCCACTTGTTCCTGGTGGATCTGCCCAGCTGCCGATACCAGTTCCTGGCTGGCCCCGCTAACAGATCCGCAAAGGTCAAACACTTCTCAGCATCCGACGCTTGATCTCTCATGAGGGCCGACTTGACTTTGCTGATCCATGTTCTCGCTCGGTCCTCATCTTGATCCTTGCCCGTGAACTCCTTCAGATCCGATATGGCTGAGATCCGTACCCTCTGGATCATGGACGATCCACCTGATCCGGCTGTGGCTGTTGCTACCACCGCTGATGAAGGGGATGGGCCATCCAGATCATCTAGGTCGAACTCATCATGGGAGTTGTCTCCCTCCACGGACTCCATCTCCACGTCTCGTGCTCCATGTTCGTGGAGCACTTGCGCTTGTGGCACGGGCGCTCTCATACCCTGTTCGACCAGGAAACGACTCATCGCAGCTTCGAAGTGTCGCTGCAGGGTGCCCGAGGAAGTGTCGGAAGAGCCTGTGGCCGTCTGGTCCACTGGCGAGACAGGATCCGTGCGGCGATTACCTTGAGCCCGATCTGACGATAATCCCACTGGCTTCTTGTCGGATCTGGCTCGATCGTGGCTGGATTGTG
>NW_003306493.1:0-3202 GCF_000142945.1 Phytophthora infestans T30-4
CCCGTTAGCGAGGCTACATGGGAAGGTGCATAGCGTGTGGCGGTGGGGCTGCGTCTCAAATCAACGATACGACTACTTTCATTGAACCGGGGGGGGCGTCGGCCCAATATGGCTCTGAAGCGTCGGGGCTATTCAGCTGGTGGTAAAATTGGCACACCGGGATCCTCGAATTTGCCTCTCTTGAACCGCCCAGTCACACTTTGAAGATACTGCATCGCTTCTTTATACTGCGTCATGCCGCGTCCCGCCATGGTGTCACAAATTTGGGATGCAAATTGCAGTGCTTCACGATATTTGCGGTTCGAGTCCCACGGTCTCGCCTGTGAGGATATCACATTTTTTACCTCAAAAGACTTTGGCTCCGCTGTGTCAGAGACGACACTTGAATTTTCAATCGCCGCACGCACAGTAGACAACAGCCACCGCCTGGTTAACAGTAGTATGGGGATGACTGTCTCCTGACCAAGAGCCTTTCGGAGGTAGAAAACGTGTCGACAGGGTAGCAATCTCGTGCACATGAATAGACAGGAGCACTTCCATTCGCGCTTAGTAACTGAATACTCGGCGTTCATCTCGTCCAGCGCGTCATCAGCTGTAGATATACTCTTGATAAAATACACGTCTGGGCACCCCTCATAAAACGTGTACGACGCAGATCCAATAGCATACGAATACTGCCCGAATATAAGTTCACAAGCATGCTCACTGACAATATTCGCCACCAGTGTCATCTCGCTGTCGTAATCAGGATGCTGGACGGTCACATTCTTGTATACTTCTGCAATGAACAATCGCTCTTGTAACGTTTGATAGTACATGGTCGAAGCGATGCACTCATCCACTCCCATAAACGAATCCACCCACTCTTTAAGTTGCTTCCAAGAGGCTTCTAGGCGATTGTTGGTATTATTGCCGAGTGTGACGGTATTCTGGCGCCTATGTGCACACCAGAGCTCACGACAGCTGTCCCAATTCTTTCGAAAGTACTTCACAAAAGGATGTTCATCAATGCGAGAAGAAATATCTTCCAGTTCATGATCTGTGACTTCTACACCGACTGAGCCCGACTCCACACCGACTGAGCCCGACTCCACACCGATTACGATACCAGATCGATCATTCGCAACTGGACCGGCATAACCAATCGACGCAAGATGCACCATGTACTGGAAGCGTTTGTCGTACTCTGCTTCCGTTTTTGCGTAGACAAGTAAGCTCACAACACCGCCCAGTTGCTCTTTCTGAGACCTCGAAAATCCGTAGTCAGCTGAAGCAATCTCTTCCCGTAGGTACTTCAGCACGTGGAATTGGCAAAGTAAGACTGTCACCCCTGGAAATGCCTTTTCAAGTACGGAAAGTTCTGTGAAATCCTTATCCACCAGCACACATTGAAGTCTTGACCACGCAGGATTGTTCGCTTTGAATTCCTCTATCGCTGTCAACAGGGTTTCATAGCGCTCATTTTGAAGCAGCGCGTGCTGCACAAACTGGCCCTTGCCGAACGTATCGTGTGCCATGAATGAAAAAACTTTATACTTAGACCGGTTCGTCCCGGGCGTTGCGTCAATCATCAGAACTTCAGGAAATTGGTCGAATAGTGTTCGCATGTGCTTTGTTTGCAATGTGATGCAAGTCGCAACTTTCTGCGTATCCAATAGCACACAAAACAACAAATGTTAACTTCATGAGTTGACATTAGACCTGATAAAAGCATTCACTCTACCTTGCCACCAACGTCGTCCAAGAAAACCCGACCAACGTTCCCTGGCACATCACCAAATTGCTTCATCCACTTCTTAAGCCGCTCGTCAGTGCTTGAAGGCCCATCGCGTTGTTCGCGAGCCTTTAGTTTCTGGACGAGGTTTTGCACATCTTCTGGGGTGGGGTTACTGTCGGTGTGCTTCATTAGGTGGCTGATGATACCAGACTTCTTGACACCTTTTTTTCGAAGTAGATCAACTGTAGTTAGCGTTGACTCGTCGAAGATAATGCGTTTCGATGGATGTGAAGAGAAAGCCAGGCTTGTCAGACGATGATTGTGCTCTAGTCGGCAACGAGTGATCCGCACAGCAAACGTCGTATTCTTTGTATCAACTACCTGGACGCAGACATTAATCTGTAGAGCATATATAACCACTGTCAGTCAGTGAACTACCCGAATGACCCCGACTGGACCCGACCAGTCCCGACCAGGCCGACATATATGTACCTGCGCCTTGCAGCCCTGTGCTCGAGTCTCTTGGCGTGGCCGCTTCGTAGCTACAGACTTGTACTTCCCTGAGTGCGTACAAACGAACGTCCTCGAATACTGTTCCCACGATGCTGGTATTTTAGCTGCTTTTGACTGTGACTTGTCAATCCTGGCATTGCGCTCTGCCACGCTGGTATTAGAGCGCGCCCTGAATATCTACAAGACAGATAGCACAAAATTAGTGGGACAGCGGGGTCAGGCATCCGTTCATTAAATCTTGAATGAATCTCGCATACTTGAAACGTTTGGGCTTCATACGCAGCCAGGTACTCGTCGAAGGCCTCCCACGAGGCGAACTCCACCGTGTTGGGTGGTAATGCCACCACGCGTGTGGGGGGACCACCCTCGCTAGTGCTGCTGGTTAAATCGGTTACATCCGACACACTGAAAGCCTCGGAAGACTCTCCATCACCCGAACCAGCACCGCTCGCAGCAGGTGTTGGGGGCCAGACGTCGTCCTGGGAGTCTTCTCGGGGCGGCTCAGAATCGCTGCTGTCGCTCTCGCGCGCGACAGCCCCAGTTAGCGGCCTCTTCTGGACGGCTCGGACGCGGAGATCCATTTCCCCCTCCTGCAGCCTTACGATCGTTACGCTGTTCGAAATTTAGTGGCTGTCAGGCTGAATGGTATACATGGTACACACTGTATACATCGTACGGATGGGAGCGCGTCAAAAATTTGTAGGGGAAGGTTAACTCAGTCGGTCAATATAGTCACTCTCTTTTTTCAAACAAGGTGGCCACAATGGGACTCACATCGGCTATAGCTCGTCATCCATCTGAATGCCCCCCTCGCTCGCAAGACTGAATAGCGAGCGAGCAAACAACAAAGGTTTTCTATACATGTAAAGCTTTTTCGAAGTACAGTACTGCACCCCGTTTTCGCGGGGGTGGACCATATAGGATTTGCAAATAAATCAGAGTTTACCATATAAATATTTGTTCATTTGGGAA
>NW_003306494.1:0-3202 GCF_000142945.1 Phytophthora infestans T30-4
CTTCTTGACTTTTTGTGGAACTGCTATCAATCTCATTGGGAGCTAATGTATTTCTTCTTTTCTTCAGGCGTGAGCTCTTTATCCAATTTTTCCTCCTTATTCTGCTTGTTAAGTACCTTTCTCACTGCGTTATAGTATTGAAACGCGTCAGGAAATGATTACCACCGGAGATGCCCACGGGGACGCTGAGAAACCGATGATTTTGGCTTGTAGCAGACCCTTAATCAGATCCGATAGTTTTTCTCGGAACTGAAATGCCACCTTCCGCACCCTTTGAGCGATCGGCTTCGCGTCACCGACATCGATGTCACATTTGACTCCGCGTACAGCTGGTGGTAATGCATTCCCCTTGCCAATCAGCAGATGTCGGCTTTCCCAAATCTTCTGACGCACCCGACCCACTTCCGCGGGTTCGTTCTGTGGTGTTGGAGTTCCCACGTGAACTCTAGCTACAAATGTAGTTAGTACGTTCCCACAACAATACGTCTACTAGGATAGTAAACGATCGTTCGGGCGGACCTGAAGACCCCAGTTCTGCCCTTGCACCGGGACAAACTGGACCTTGTAAACTACTTATATAGGCCAACCAGTAAAAATAAGAACACGCTACTAGCACGAGCAAAGCTAGCAGGTGTTATGAATCCTCGTGGTCCCAACAGCGGAAGGTTACCAGGCACGGGTAAGCCTTTTACGAGGTCACCGAGTGTTCGACACTCGGTTGGAAGAATAAAAGGGATGCAATCCAAGCAATCCCAGTCGTGCAAAAAGGCAACAATAAGCCTTCACGTAAAACCTCTCGATAACAATCGTGTGGTGAAGTGCTTTCTCAGAAATAAGAGAATGGATCTGACGCGGGGTCACTATCCCGCATCAGTGACAATTTCAAGTGATTAGAGAGGATTTGGGTTGGTGGCACGGATGCAAGTTGCCGGTGGTGGATTAGCCATGACGAGCAGCACCCCGTATGAAATGACGATGGATCTGGTTTGAGCGATGTACGAGAAGGCAAGATCCACCAAGACTTACCTCGGATCCACCCTTACCTGGATTCACTTAAATGGATATGGGATATATGTGGTGTAGCGGGATCAGCAAAATCTGCGAGATTGCCAGATCCAACTTACCAACTGCGCCCAGACACCGACTAACGGAGGGGGTCCCCCGATGATCCATGTTCTGCTGAACTTTCCTCACCTTGTGTACCCGTCGGTAGGGCGGGATCTTGCTCTCTCGGTAACTTCCGAAGAGTTCAAGTGGTGAAGTTTGAGTGTCTTGGCGAGACGTGGGGATGGGGTGGAGCAGCAGTGGAAATCTTCACTCTGCGTCCGTGGATGGTTCCGAATCCTAAGCGAATATTCGAGCTTATGGATCCGGGGCCTAGATCGTGGATCTGGCCGTAGGGTTGCCTTGCGGGTGTGTTCCTTTACCTTTGTAGTTCCTTTGCGTCGTACTTGCCGCCTCCTGTGACGGGATCTTGAGAGTTGAGAACCTCTAGGGTGTAACCGACCAAGTAGTAAATTCGGTTAACCTGTCGGATCTGCACAAGTAAAGGAAAAGCTCACTAGGTTGTAGGATCTGGCCAATGTATTATCCAGTTATCACTACCAACACTAGATTCGCAATTCCCAACCTTCTCCTAGCTCGTACGGCCAATGTAGTTCCGGTTCTTGAGGGCAGGAAGGCACTTGCGTGTTACTGTGCAAATTGAGGTCTGTATTGATATTTAAGCCTATACCTGCCTGGATTTCTACCTTCTATGTCTTTCATCTGCTAAATCCCTTACCAGGCTCGGCTGCATGTCCCTTCTTCCCTTGACCCATCATCCCAGCTGTGTTATCTTCAGATCCACCGGATCTATGACGTAATCATCATGGTCACCCTATTATGGGTACACTCATCCGGATCCAGGTCGCTTGGATCCACCTCACTGTAAGTGTACACTCGTCGTGGATCTGAGCTCTCCAATCATCCAACATCATCTCGCAACCGTCTGTGATCTCCATTGTCCCACGAAAGTTCGAGATCCACGGCATCCATCATCTCTATCCCCTGGATCCAGATTCCTCAAGGCGGGACCCTCCCTCCTTGGATCCGAACTCGGAAGTTGGGATCCGGGGTACCTCGCGGTGGATCTTGACTTCTTGTTAGCCGTGGCTACTAGATCCACCTTCAGAGGGCACCGACCATCCTTCCTTCATAGGATCCACACTCGATCCACTCTTGTATAGTATATCCCATATCCATCTTAGTTAATCCAGGTAAGGGTGGATCCGAGGTAAGTCTTGGTGGATCTTGCCTTCTCGTACGTCGCTCATATCGGATCCATCGTCATTCCATACGGGGTGCTGCTCGCCATGGCTAATCCACTACAGGCAACTTGCATCCGTGCCAGCCAGCCCAAATCCTCTCTAATCACTTGAAATTGTCACTGATTCGGGATAGTGACCCCGCGTCAGGCCCATTCTCTTATTTCTGAAAAGGCACTTCACCACACTTATAACAAGCTGAACAACGCAGCGGTGCCGGCCCAAACACCAATCCCACGAAAGGATATGTTGTTGAACAACATGACCGGAAGCGTACTGTACAGTGCGCTGGATCTGGTAGACGGATACTACCAGATCCTGATGCGAGAGAGCGACATCCCGCTCACCGCGGTGAGCACTCCAAGCGGTGTGCTTTGGGAATGGCTCGTCATGCCGCAGGGCTTGTCTAACGCCCCGGCGACGCTCAATCGGCTGGTGACGCAATTGTTTCGCCCATTGCGTACCTTCGTACAGACGTACTTCGACGACATATTCGTTCATAGCCGTGCCGAGGGAGGCAAAACGGCCATGGAGGTGCATCTAGGACACCTCCGTCGAGTGTTGGACGTAATGCGAGCGAACAAGCTCTACGCCAACATCGACAAGTGCGTTTTCGCGTCACCAGAGATTCACTTGTACATGTGGGTCCACCAGAAGGACTGCGAAACCGACAGAAAGGTCTCCTCGCGGCCCAAGTGGCCGCTGGAGGGCGCGTCGTGCGCCGCCGCGAGGATATCGAACTTCATATCCTCGTCGTTGGGTACGACCACCCGTGGAGGATCATTGGGCTCCACCCGGTAATAGAGGAGGCCATCCTTCAACTCATATCGGTGGAGCCGTGAGCGCTGTCGAGGACGAGAGCCAGTCCGAACTTCCCGCTCGCTCCTGGCCGTGAG
>NW_003306495.1:0-3204 GCF_000142945.1 Phytophthora infestans T30-4
CCAGTACGCCCTACGCGTGATCTGACACAATCCAGCCAGGATCAAGCCAGATCCGGCAAGAAGCCAGTGGGATTATCGTCAGATCAGGCTCGAGGTAATCGCCTCACGGATCCAGTCCCGCCAGTGGACCAGACGGCCACAGGCTCTTCCGACACTTCCTCGGGCACCCTGCAGCGGCACTTTGAAGCTGCGATGAATCGCTTCCTGGCCGAACAGGGTATGAGAGCGCCCGTGCCACAAGTGCAAGTGCTCCACGAACATGGAGCACGGGACGTGGAGATGGAGTCAGTAGAGGGGGACAACTCCCATGATGAGTTCGACCCAGACCATCTGGGATGGTCCCACTCTCTCTCTCGGCAGCCGCTGGTAAACAACGCCCCACACCCGGGGCCAGTGGAATCTCTCCATGTAATTCAAAAGGTAACGCATCTTCAGCCCATATCGAACTGAAGGAATTTCACGCGCCAAAGAATCTCAGATAGTAGGACCGCAACGCAGAAACATGTGAATTCAACCAAGTTCAGTTCGCCTCTCATGTAGAAGATTTCAGCGCTCCGATGTCTGAGAGTGTCTGACCTTTGCGATCTGCTAGCAGGCTCAGCCAGAAACTGGTATCGGCAGCTGGGCAGATCACTCAGGAACAAGTGGCTCAGATTTGCTGCGCAGTTTCTCAGACCCAGTACTGTGGATTAGGAGTGTCGGTGGCACGACAATACTACTCATGCTCGCCGCAGATCGGATGAATCCCCGTTGGAATACCTACATCGACTAAATGTGGCCGGTCTACGGGCCAAGTTGAGATCAAGGATGGGGGATCCAAGGTACTGCGGGAACACGTGGATCATTTCATCGAGACGTTGGGAGATGTGGATCTGGCCGACAGGCTGACCCTGCTACGACTTCCCGACGCAGACGAGCTTGAAGAAGTACTGCGGGCGGTGGATCGCGCGAAACACCGCCAGAAGAAGGCGGCGGTCGGGTCCGGCAAGTATCGCCACTGCCTGCCGATCGAGGCGTCCGCCACGAGATCGATCTCGCGCCCGGTTCGAAGTACTGTGTGACGCGGCAGTGGCCGCTGCCGCGAGACCAAGTCAAGGCCATCGACGACTTCTTCGAGAATCGCCGTAAAGCGGGTCACGTGCGTGAGAGTGTCTCTCCACATTCGAGCCCAACGTTCTGTGTGAAGAAGGCCACAGGCGGATGGCGCATCGTTCATGCCTTTAACAAGTTGAATGATGCGACCATCCCCGCGCAAACCCCAATTCCCCGGAAGGACATGGTGCTCGACACCATGGTGGGCAGTGTCGTCTTCAGCGCCATCGACTTGACCGATGGATTCTATCAGATGTTGATGAGACCGAGCGACATCCCCCTGACAGCGGTCAGCACCCCCAGCGGTATGCTCTGGGAGTGGCTTGTGATGCCACAAGGCTTGAAGAATGCTCCCGCCACGTTCAATCGCATGGTCTCCCATGTGCTGCGTCCGCTTCGAGACTTCGCACCGAGCTACTTCGACGACATCTTCGTGCACAGCCGCGCTAAAGATGGTCTCAGCGCGATAGAAGTCCACTTGAGGCACTTAGAACAGGTCTTCCAAGTGATGCGCGAGAGCAAGTTGTACGCGAACCTGAAGAAGTGTATCTTCTGCACGCCGGAGATTCCGGTGCTGGGCTGCTTCGTGGGCAAGGAAGGCGTTCGCGCCGACCCGGAGAAGGTGTCCTCTATCTGCGCATGGCCGACACCAAAGAACCCCACTGAGTTGCGTCAGTGGTTAAGGCTAGCAAATTATCTCCACAAGTACACGAAGATTTACGCCGGATTGATCCAGCCCCTCTCATCACTCCTGAAGAAAGATGCCACATGGGCCTGGTCACCCGCGCACCAAGCCGCCTTCGACTCAGTGAAGAAGCGCCTTGCTGAGGCGCCGACCCTAGCCCTTCCCGACGACTCGAAACCATATCACGTCGTTTGCGACGCGAGCGACTTTGCCATCGGCTGTGCGCTGATGCAGTTTGACGACGATGGACGTGAACGGGTCGTCAGCTATCAGTCTCGACAGATGAAGCCAGCGGAGCGCAACCATCCTGTCCACGACAAGGAGCTTCTCGCGATGCGCTACGCTCTGATTAAATTCAGAGTGTACTTACTCGGCGAGCAAACCTTCGCAGTGTATACCGATCACGCATCGCTAAGGACAGCGATAAAGAGCCGTCATCTTTCCCAGCGAATGGCTCGCTGGTTGTCGTTCTTCTCAGAGTATAATTTCGTGGTTCACTACAAACCCGGCAAGAACAACATCCTTGCAGATGCTCTGTCTCGTCGTCCAGATTACGACCCATGCGATTCGCCGGGTCGACAACCGCTGCATGATGAAGACGACGAAGACAACTGTGCTATGTGCTTGGCGTCGGGATTGAACCTGACGAGCGTGTCTTCAGAAACCCCACTCCGCGACGAAATCCGGACTGCGTATGAATTCGATCCGGTCTATTCGAATATTCTGGAACATCTCCGCTCGCCCAGTGAAAAGACACTGAGTGCTTTGTCCCGCTCCACACGCCATCAGATCGATAGGTATCGGATTAAAGACGGGCTGCTAACGTACAGCATCGATCGCTTCGATGCTTCGCGTGTAGTGGTGTGGTGAAGTGCTTTCTCAGAAATAAGAGAATGGTCCTGACGCGGGGTCACTATCCCGAATCAGTGACAATTTCAAGTGATTATAGAGGATTTGGGTTGTTTGGCACGGGTGCAAGTTGCCTGTGGTGGATTAGCCATGGCGAGCAGCACCCCGTATGGAATGACGATGGATCTGATATGAGCGATGTACGAGAAGGCAAGATCCACCAAGACTTACCTCGGATCCACCCTTACCTGGATTCACTAAGATGGATATGGGATATACTATACAAGAGTGGATCGAGTGTGGATCCTATGAAGGAAGGATGGTCGGTGCCCTCTGACGGTGGATCTAGTAGCCACGGCTAATGAAGAGTCAAGATCCACCGCGAGGTACCCCGGATCCCATACTTCTGAGTTCGTATCCAAGGAGGGAGGATCCCGCCTGGAGGGACCTGGATCCAGGGTATAGGGATGAGGGATACAGTGGATCTCGAACTTTCGTGGGACAACGGAGATCACAGACGGTTGCGAGATGATGTTGGATGATTGGAGAGCTCGGATCCACGCGCGAGTGTACCATTA
>NW_003306496.1:0-3205 GCF_000142945.1 Phytophthora infestans T30-4
CCCGAACTGCCTTGACGGTTGCGTTCTTTGGTTGGACGAATTGCCAAGCGACTATTCGCTTAGTAGGGTTAAGTACTGACAGAAAGATTCCCGATTTTGATTAGATGGCTCACCGCCAGAAGGAGGATTGGCCAACCTGAGTGCTGACGTAGCCGTTCGTGTTAAATACGCTTTCCTCTAAAAGGAAAAAAAGATTCCTGTATAATTTGATTGTGTCTTTAGAAATATGTATTTATCCCGGGTTTGATTTGCTATGTGAAACATTAGATGACATCTCTCTACATGCGAAATACGGATATACATCCTAAAAAAAACGCTCGATGCACAGGTTTAGATGATAGCTGCCGATAGTACTGTAGTCCAGATCAGGTCACATGACCCCAGAGCTAAATTTTGTGGATGGTGGACTGTGAGCTCGCGCCAGTCGAAAATTGGCACCGAGGGGAGGGGGGGGGGGGCGAATGGGTCACCAAGAAACTCGGAGCGAGAAGATAGCGTTTGCGGTGCGCTTGGCTCAAGTGCACATGGGCGACCGCATTCGCTAACTGCAAGAGCATCAATCCTTCCTTAGTGGGGAGAAGCCGACAGACGCAGATTTTGAAATAGCACGACCGCTACCAGCAGATCGGATTCGTGTTGGAGCTACCACGCGCCCGAGGCTCGGTAAAGACGCAAGTTACCTGCGTCGCAACAGACATATGCTCTCACAACAGCGCCGTGCCGTCGCACCGAAGACATTCGCTGGATCGGGCAAGGCGCTGCTGAAAATGAGCGCAAAAGCTGACGACGAATCTGATGACGAAGGCTAAGAGCCGGATGAAGACCAAAGTGTCGCTGATGAAGATGAAGAGCGGCTGGACGAGCTGACGACAGTGACAGAGGAAGAGCAAGCTGAAGTCGAAAAGGGTGCCAAAGCAGAAGAAGGTCGTAAAGACAGCTGCAGCGCCCAAGGAGAAAAAGCCGCGCAAGAAGTCTGCATCGACGCTAGCAAAGGAGACCAGACTTGCAGCAGCTAGGTCATGCCAAGATCAAGCTCGTGTAGCACTGAGAAGGGAAAGGAAGCAAAGGGGACAGCTCGCAAACGCCTAACGGATGCAGAGCGCAAGAAGCGGAAGCCGGACACTGTTGCAACGGCGAAACAACCGAACAAGCGGCGCACGTATCCTTCTGAGGAGCAAGACGCTGATGATAATTGCACCACTGAAATGTTGTATAACATGTTTTCATGATGGCTTATGTACAACATGAACTGGCTGACAGTTTCTACAGCATGTTGATTTGCTGTATACGATTAGTGCTTTAGGTGTAAAATCAGCAGACCAATGCAGATGACACAGAAATAAAGAAGCATTGAGCTGGGATTAGGACGAGGAAGAGGAAGAGATCAAATTTGACGATTCCATCAGATCGTCTGAAGACTCCGACGTACCCTCAAATGTCCACCAGACCATTGCTACCTTGAATTGTAGATGGACCCTATGGCCTATTGGAGGAGGTTGAGACTCGCCTCTATATCTATTTTAATGTTTTATGTCGAAAGCACTTTGGACTGAAATCTTCAAGCAGTCTACAATTTATCACGAGCAGCATATCGTGGAACGTGCTCACCGGATGTATGAAAAGCAGAGGGTTCCGCGAAAGAAAACGAAGGAGGCGTTTATGGAGCAGAAGCAAGGCATGACGACATCAAACCACGTGAAATTGTGAATGTTTTGGGCCTGCTAATAACGAGGATGACCCCCCCCCCCACACACACCCATTTCTATGAATATTGGTCGACTACAGGAGTTGGTGCAATCCCTGGCAGCACGCTCGACACTTTCGTGAAACGAAATCGGTTCATGTACATCCTATCATATCTACACTTCACACCGACAATGTCGATGCAGGCACGAATAGAGCTAAGAAGGTGCGCTCAGTGATAGATGTTCTGCAAACTAGATTTAAGGTTGGTTACACTACTCCACCTGTCATTGCGCTGGGCGAAGCCATGATCCCCCTTCACAACCGCCACAACCCGACACGACAGTACGTTCTTAACAAGCCGCACAAATGGGGTACACAGCTGTTTATGACGTGCTGTGCTACGTCTGCATACTTTCTCCGGTACGTGAAGCTGTGAGATCCGCAAGGGGCTCACGGTTCTTCTGTTTTTTGGTCCAAGTAGATTTACTGTACTTGGCATGTTCTATCTGACAACATGTTCAATGCTGTACGTCTTTAGACAGGAAGTTTACTGCGGTAATGCGCGGCACACTCATGAGCTTGACAACGTCCAAGAATCCGCGCCGTCAGCGGACCACAACACGGACCCTACAGCGGTTATGAGGAACTTAAAGCCGTACTACCCCCCCAGTCGAACGGAGTCTACTACTTGGCTGTTACGGACAGATACCACATGTCGGTGCAGCTGACGTATTAACTCCTATCGCGTCAAGTCTACTGCGTGGGAACGATTCAAGATGACCGACAGGGATTCAGTAGCGTGATGGTTGAGAACAAAAGCGAAACCGACCAAAAAGCATCCCCACAGCTCTTGCGGCATGGCAGTGGTCCAAACCTGTCCGCTCATGGCAAGTTTGGTTTGGTGCGACCGAAGGCCGGTGCAGTCGCTGGCTACGGGGGCGAGCCAATCCATGGAGACTTGCCGTAAGTACTATGTATATCAATTGTATACTGGAAGTGTCTAACATGTGCGTATACAAGTAGACCGATGAAAAACTGGAGATATCCGTGGAGAAATTCCCGGTCCTGGCTGGATGGGTGGGGTAGATGTTCTTGATCAATTCCCTTATCAGCGGTACTCCCTCCAGCAGCAAACGAAGTACAAAAAGTACTACTTGGTTTTTTTTCTGGGCCTTGTGGAATCGTAAATCTTATGTAGTATTGTGCTTTCTACTCAAAACTTGACTGCCTGATTTATTAATCACCCGCGCTGAATGGCCTATGAAATCGTTCATCCTACCATACATCATACGGAAACATTACATGCGACAGGTTTCCACACACTGCAAGCTCAGAGCAGCGCGCATCGGCAACGTTTCCCGTGTCAGCAAACGGTAATGGATCTCCGATCTAACGTCTCGCCTGGTAGCGCAAGAGGACCCCCACCAGCAGGTGCTGCATCAGCTGATGGTGCACGCTGTGGTGGTCGAACACGTGTATCGCCACATTCGGCCCGTGTATCTCCATATCCTGAGCGGAA
>NW_003306497.1:0-3207 GCF_000142945.1 Phytophthora infestans T30-4
TCGCCTCCATTCTTGAATGCACGCTGCTAAACCACTTTGCAATTTTCTTTGCAGGCCCAACACTCGTCATCGAGTGTGCTTGAATAAACGGTAGGTGGCGGAACATCACCGCCACCACTGGGAGCATCAGGAGAATCATCCACCGACGGTTCATTATCATCCACGTCATCTCCACGATCGTCATCAGCATTTCCATCGTCATCAATCTCCATCGAAAAGTCGGGCGAAGACACGCTTGGTACGACAACCTTCGGAACAGTCGAAGCCGGCGTTGAAGACACGGAGGCTAGTGGAGCAGCTTCAACAGGGGCAGACCCTGCTGTAGAAACCACTCCCGAGACTTCAACTGTCTTGGACGTCGCAACAGACGCCGTAGCAGACTTGCCTTGTGGGACAGTATGGTCCGACTCTTCACCTTCATCACCTGAGCCGAACATGAGTCACATTTGCTCGGCTTCGCGCAGAGCTTCTTCAGCAGCCCGTATGTCGGCTGGAGAAGGGAAAATCGTTGAAGCTGGTGGCTTGGACGCATCGGGGGAACCCTGAGGCGGGGGCGAGGGCGCGTCAGGAGAATCGGGAACATCATCGTGATCCCCAGAGCCCACATCTTTACCCGAAAGCTCTGTGGCAGTTTCTTGAACCGAAGGGACGCTGCTTGGACCAGCATTCTTCATGTCCACGTCACTCTGGTCGCCGCTGAGGTCGACTACGGCGGGAGTGGAAGAAGACGCTGATGTAGGAGGTGGCGTCCATGAGCTTGGAGAAGACGGTACAGACTGGGACCAAGTCTTCATATGACGTCGGGGCGACTTGGCAGGAGAACGAGGACGAGATTTCTTGCGCTTCTTCTGGGCCGCCTTCTTCCACGCCTTCGGGTCGAACAGCGATCTACGAGCAGACTTGGGCGTTGAAGTATCAACAGGTGGCGCATCACCGAGACCGGCAGCTGCCATCGAAGTACTGGCCTTATCCGTTGGGATTGGAGCCTTGTCTTCGTCAGAGTCGTCCGGCTCGTCGTCTGAATCCTCGCCACCTGATCTAAGACGCTTATGGGACTTCCCATGGGCCACTTGGTGAGCGGCCTTGGCCAAAGCTGAAGGAAGGGCTTGAGGATCGTCCGAAGACGCGGTGGCAGACTGAATGCGCCGCAAAGCGACTAACGTCTCCTGATCCAAGTCCAGCGCGTCCAGGTCCAGCTCACCCGCAGTCAGACCTATCACGAAGGATTGTGAACGAACGTTAGTTGCTGAACACACGGTGGAAGGAGCGACATTAAGAGCGTACCTTCAACAGCCAGACGAAGTACCTCGGGATCCATCCCTGCCAGACTCACGTGTGCACGGAGGGTACGATTCGCTTGGAGGAGGCGAGTGTTACGGTCTTGCTGGTTCTCGAGGACCTTGAGCGTGTCGTTATCAACGTACTTGCCCTGGGCAAGCTTTACCAGAAGGAGGTGAAGCTTCCGAGTCTGCTCGGTATTCGCTCCAATAGAAGACTTGTACACCTCGCGTTCACGAGCCAGCTTCTTTTGCAAAGTGCTGATGAAAACGTCCCGAGCTTGGACCTCGCAGTGAAGACGATTCAAATCCTCTGCGTGTCGCTCCATAGTGGCTTGAACACTTGCGAGCATGGCGTCGTTCTTGGCGTTCGACTCGCGGAGAATCTTGACGTCGTGGTGTAAGGCTTCAATCTCAGCGTTGGCAGCCTTGAGGAATGTCTCCGCGTTCTCACGAGCCATGATGTGGGGTGCCACCGAACGTACGGCGGCAGCAGCCTCGGACTGAGCAAACCGCAGCTGACGCTCCAAGTCGGCAACTCGTTCTGGTTATGCCGACAACGCGTCAGGAACAGGTTGTATCGCAGCGAGGACATCATCAACACCAACGGCAGTCTCGAGGCGACGCTGAGTGTGTATATCGCCGTGGAGAGAAGGCGCAACGCTGAGCTGCACTTGGTGACGAGCCATTGCAGTCAAGTACGGGGATTATCGACGTCATCATGTGATCGACCGATGCCTCCGTATTCTCAGCCAGCATGGCGCGCAGCGAAATCTTCGGTGAGTGGTGGCGGACCACCAGCTGGGGGCAGGAGGAGCAGCAGGATCCATCTCCGCGCGTTCAGCGACGACGGGGAGTGCTGCAGGAGCTACCACAGGGAGTGAAGAGTCCGGGGCAGCGGGCGCCGGAGGGTTGGTTGATGACGCTGCTGTCGGAGGAAGTGCAGCAGACTGAGGAGCGTTCGAACCCTCGGCCTTGCCCTCCTGAGAAACAAGTCGAGTAATGCGAGGTGATGAGCAAGGTACCGATGATTCAAGAGAAGGATGAGATGACGTACCTCCAGCTGTTCACGTTCGCGACGTCTACGGGGATTGAGACGCTGAAATGCGTCGGACACGACTCGATTCAGACGCTTGGACATCCGGTGGCGAGATGGTGAATTGGAGAATGAAGAAATGTCACAACGGGCACCAGTACCGTGGCTTCCATTGCGACAGGGGCAGTTGTGGTGTAGTAATTTCTCCGTAGTTGCGGATTCTCACCCGTCGACAAAGACGTGACACCGCCCAAGTTGTTCAAGCGACGAACCCTCGGTCAGGTGATGTACGGAGACTCCAAGATGCAAGGGACTCGACGGCGTCACCTCCGAACGTTCAACGAGTATTGGATACGGGCATATGTCACTGAATCCAGGCTGTCCTTATTATTAATAATGGACTGGCCGGATTCGCATTCAGCGGACCACCTACGGTACGAACCCTCAGTGGCGGTTGGGATGAGTTCGCGGAAGACTCAGCGACCCTTGGAAGGCACGTTCACCGTCTGGGACAGGGCGCGGACCGTTAAAGATGCTCATGCGACGGTGCAGACGACGCTTGGCATGCAAGAAGATCCATAACGGATAATTGTTCACTTGATATTTGTATACTTGATTAGGACTTCTTATTAGGAATAGACCCGAAAGGGTAAGCTTAAATACAGAACAGAATTTCCACTCAAGCACACAGAGCGACGACCGGCTTCAAGGTAAGCGTCAGGTCAAGCTTGTTTGAGTGTGTTATGCCTGTCGGTGAACTCGAAGCTCTGTAGCGAGGGTTCATCCGGCAAGGCCAAGAGACTTTGTGTATTGGCCGATTATTATCGGGAGGTTTTACGTGACGGCTTATTGTTGCCTATTTGCACGACTGGGAGTGCTTGAATTGCCTCCCTT
>NW_003306498.1:0-3207 GCF_000142945.1 Phytophthora infestans T30-4
TCTTCGGAGTTACCGAGAGAGAAGATCCCGCCCTACCGATTTGTAGACAAGGTGAGGAAAGTTCAGCAGAACACGGATCATCGGGGGACCCCCTCCGTTAGTCGGTGTCTGGGCGCAGTTGGTAAGTTGGATCTGGCAATCTCGCAGATTTTGCTGATCCCGCTACACCACAGAAGTGTTGCTGCAGGGTGCCCGAGGAAGTGTCGGAAGAGCCTGTGGCCGTCTGGTCCACTGGCGAGACCGGATCCGTGAGGCGATTACCTTGAGCCCGATCTGACGATAATCCCACTGGCTTCTTGCCGGATCTGGCTCGATCGTGGCTGGATTGTGTCAGATCACGCGTAGGGCCTACTGGATCCCGAGCCTTCGCGCTCACAGGGACTTCCTGTCCTCGGCTCCTCGCCCGCGCTTCCAGCATGGATGCCCCGGAGGGTCCTAAAGTCATGCGTCGTGGTTCGGACGACGTGTCTGACTCATCCTCAGCGGCGGATTCGTAGTTCGAGGACGCAGCTTGGCTGACCCTCGGCGACGACACTGGATCCCTAGTGCGCGACCTTTCTCCGGTGATGGACTTAACTCTGGCAAAGAGGTCCCGCATCGCGGATACTATGAGATCCAGGTCTAGCTCGAAGATATCCTCTGCGTCGAAAACACCAGCTACGATGCCTGACTCCGTAAGCAAACGTAATAGATCCTTGACTGCCACCAACTTGTTCGCCGTTTTCGTTGGTGCTCTCACCGGTTCCCTTGGATCTTCGATCTGTCGTGGATTCAGGATTTGCATGACAGGATCTTGATGCAGGAAGTCGCGTAAAGCTTGGTGGCGATACACAAACTCGTGATCCTTGTCGGACCAGCTTGACCTGGATCCAGCTTGGTCTTCTTCCGACTCTGGAGCTTGCATCTTCTTCCGCGTAGTCTCACTCGTTTTCGTCTTCTTTCTCGTTTCTTCGACTAGCGGGGTTAAGTTTAGGTACAGTGTTGGCTTAACCGGTGAATCTGCAAATGCATACCGTTTCGCCTTCACTTTCCCTTGTTTTGTTAGCGGATCTTGACTTGCGTCAAGATCCGCAGGGGTCCCCGAGGGGACCTGGGGAGGATAGAGAGGTTTCTCTTCTAGATCCGGATCCGGATCCACCTCTCTTCCGTCGACAGAGTTCCTCCCAAACCTTCATCGATCCGCGGATCTTGTTTCATTCAGCAGCGTCTTCGTCGATCCGACCTCCGACGACGCCTCTTCCCCTGGCTCAATCTTCCCTTGAGCATCTTCTTGGGACTCACGGTGAAATCCCGAGTCACCAAAAGATCCGGGCACGCGCACCATTGTGGTGTAGCGGGATCAGCAAAATCTGCGAGATTGCCGGATCCAGCTTACCAACTGCACCCAGACACCGACTAACGGAGGGGGTCCCCCGATGATCCGTGTTCTGCTGAACTTTCCTCACCTTGTGTACCCGTCGGTAGGGCGGGATCTTGCTCTCTCGGTAACTTCCGAAGAGTTCAAGTGGTGAAGCTTGAGCGTCTTGGCGAGACGTAGGGATGGGGTGGAGCAGCAGTGGAAAATCTTCACTCTGCGTCCGTGGATGGTTCCGTATCCTAAGCGAATATTCGAGCTTATGGATCCGGGGCCTAGATCGTGGATCTGGCCGTAGGGTTGCCTTGCGGGTGTGTTCCCTTGCCTTTGTAGTTCCTTTGCGTCGTACTTGCCGCCTCCTGTGACGGGATCTTGAAAGTTGAGAGCCCCTAGGGTGTAACCGACCAAGTAGTAAACTCGGCTAACCCGTCGGATCTGCACAAGTAAAGGAAAAGCTCACTAGGTTGTAGGATCTGGCCAATGTATTATCCAGTTATCACTACCAACACTAGATTCGCAATTCCCAACCTTCTCGGAGCTCGTACGGCCAATGTAGTTCCGGTTCTTGAGGGCAGGAAGGCACTTGCGTGTCACTGTGCAAATTGGAGTCTGTATTGATATTTAAGCCTATACCTGCCTGGATTTCTACCTTCTATGTCTTTCATCTGCTAAATCCCTTACCAGGCTCGGCTGCATGTCCCTTCTTCCCTTGACCCATCATCCCAGCTGTATTATCTTCAGATCCACCGGATAAATGACGTAATCATCATGGTCACCCTATTATGGGTACACTCATCCGGATCCAGGTCGCTTGGATCCACTTCACTGTAAGTTTGCACTCGTCGTCGATCTGAGCTCTCCCATCATCCAACATCATCTCGCAGCCGTCTGTGATCTCCATTGTCCCACGAAAGTTCGAGATCCACTGTATCCATCATCCCTATACCCTGGATCCAGATCCCTCCAGGCGGAATCCTCCCTCAAAAGGATCCGAACTCGGAAGTATGGGATCCGGGGTACCTCGCGGTGGATCTTGACTCTTCATTAGCCGTGGCTACTAGATCCACCTTCAGAGGGCACCGACCATCCTTCCTTCATAGGATCCACACTCGATCCACTCTTGTATAGTATATCCCATATCCATCTTAGTGAATCCAGGTAAGGGTGGATCCGAGGTAAGTCTTGGTGGATCTTGCCTTCTCGTACGTCGCTCATATCAGATCCATCGTCATTCCATACGGGGTGCTGCTCGCCATGGCTAATCCACCACAGGAGAACCGATTCTAGGCTCAAAGACCTAGAATCGGTTCTCCGGCCGTCAGCGCATGGATGTAGTCATCAGATTCTCCTTCCACCAGCTTCAAAGCAGCCCGATGTTCGTCTGGGAGCCACTTAAGATTTTCCTCCTTCATCTCCTCCGCAGAAGGGCGGTAAACAGGGACGACCTCTTTGCCGCTCTCATCTTCGACGGGCTGCTTCGCCAGGAAGAGATGCAGCTTGTCTGCATCAACATCTTTGAAGTCATTCGGCTTCTTCGCCTTGATCGCATCCTTCAACTTGCTCACCTTCGCGCCATCGTCAATCTCCACATCGAACGAGCTTCCTGCCTGACCGACAATCGCGCACTGCAGGGAAACCACCACCATCTTTTCTCGAGACGGCAAGTTCTGGAATGAGGAAGAAGGAGGGAGAATTTCTGGCGTACTTAAGCGGAAAAGAAAGCGCGTGACAATGATTTTCAACCAATGATGAGACGCCACGTCGCGCTGGTCCGAACTAATTCTCAAGGTTGCGTCGTCAAAATAGCAGCTGCCTCTAGAAGAGAACGCTCCAGGACTGGTCTCGCAGGTAAA
>NW_003306499.1:0-3208 GCF_000142945.1 Phytophthora infestans T30-4
CAGCCCAAGCTGCGTCCTTGAACTACGAATCCGCCGCTGAGGATGAGTCAGACACGTCGTCCGAGCCACGATGCATGACTTTAGGACCCTCCGGGGCATCCATGCTGGAAGCGCGGGCGAGGATCCGGGGACAGGAAGTCCCTGTGAACGCGAAGGCTCGGGATCCAGTATGCCCTACCCGTGATCTGACACAATCTAGCCAGGATCGAGCCAGATCCGGCAAAAAGCCAGTGGGGTTACCGTCAGATCGAACTCAAGGTAATCGCCTCACGGATCCTGTCTCGCCAGTGGGCCAGCCGGCCACAAGCTCTTCCGACACCTCCTCGGGCACCCTGCAGCGACACTTCGAAGCTGCGATGAGTCGGTTTCTGGCCGAACAGGGTATGAGGGCGTCCGTGCCACAAGCGCAAGTGCTCCACGAACATGGAGCACGAGACGTGGAGATGGAGTCCGTGGAGGGAGACAACTCCCATGATGAGTTCGACCCAGATCTGGATGGCCCATCCACTTCGTCAGCAGTGGTAGCAACAGCCGCAGCCGGGGCGGGTGGATCGTCCATGATCCAGAGGGTACGGATCTCAGCCATATCGGACCTGAAGGAGTTCACGGGCAAGGATCAAGATGAGGACCGAGCGAGAACATGGATCAGCAAAGTCAAGTCGGCCCTCATGAGAGATTAGGCGTCGGATGCTGAGAAGTGTTTGACCTTTGCGGATCTGCTACCGGGGCCAGCCAGGAACTGGTATCGGCAGCTGGGCAGATCCACCAGGAACAGGTGGCCGGATTTGCTGCGCAGCTTCCAGACCCAGTTATGTGAGATTGAGAGTGTCGGTGGCACGACAATACTACCATGCTCGCCGCAGATCGGATGAATCCCCACTAGAATACCTGCATCGACTAAATGTGGCCGGTCTACGGGCCAAGTTGAAGATCAAGGATGGGGGATCCAAGGTACTGCGGGAACACGTGGATCACTTCATCGAGACGTTGGGAGATGTGGATCTGGCCGACAGGCTGACCCTGTTACGTCTTCCAGACGCAGATGTGCTCGCGGGCTGTGGATCGCGCGAAACACCGCCATAAGAAGGCGGTGGTCGGATCCGGCAAGTATCGCCAAAGGGCTCCGACGCCCACGGCCCCAGCTCGACGTGTCCACCTAGTCACGGCGCCCGACTCAGGAACTGAATCAGGATCCGACGGTTCGGACTCCGACCCAGAGGATTACCGTCGAGTCTGTCTCACTGCATCCAACGATCGAACGGCGAAGACCGAAGACAACTCGCGGTCGGGGGATACCGTACCCGGGGACCGTGGGATGTACAGATCCCGAGATCTCATGGACGGGACAGCACAAGTCGGGTGCTCGCAGTGCGGATCCCGGAAGCACACAGAATCTGGATGCTGGAAACATCTGGTCTGTGAGAAGTGTGGCAAGAAAGGTCATCCCGGAGATCATTGCTTCTACGTGTGTCGCGGGTGTGACGAGATTCACGACGTCGGCAAGTGTCCGATGGAGGAATTCTACAACCAGATCCGCCAGTGGTTTGATCCAGCCAAGCACAGAGGGATGTTGCCAGAAGTGGCCGAGAAGATGTAAAACTAGGACGCTCGCCGGGTTTGAATCCGGTACGAGCCGAGCGTTCTAGGTATTGCATTTATGCATTTGTGAACAAGACATTGCTAGATCCAGGTTGCAGGACCCTCGATCCAGTCGATAATACACGTGATCTACATGAAGTGTCAGTTGCCAAGATCTCTAGTTTGCGCTAAGTGGATGAGTTTTCCAGATCCGAAGTCTCTTCAACCCTGGATCTACAAAGGGGAGAGGCACGTGGTTACTGGGAGAAGCGCCAACATGGTCGATGGTTTGAGCCTACCAAGGGTGAGGTCACTGCGGATCCCCCTAAGGTCTGTCAGGTCACTGGATCCCGTGGATCTGACGAGGTGGGATCCATGGATCTACTAACCGGGGAGTCCCGTGGATACTGGAAGTACCATGCCCCAAGAAAGTGGTTCAGACAAGCCAAGGTAGGGGGCTAGATCAACAATGAAAAAGCAATCCTACTCCTAGATAGTGGTGCCGAGGTGTCTATACTAGATACCGCCTTTGCTCGTAAGGTTGGGTGCCAAGTGGATGGGAGTCAGATCCAAGATTGTGTTGGGATTGGTGAAGGCGTGTACCGTACAAACGGGAGAACGCGAATCAAGGTCACGTTGGCAGGTTGTTTGGTGTACTGGTTCGATATTTGGGTTGGAGATCTTGCTGGTCAAGACGCCATCCTCGGAATGGATTTCATGGTACCAGCCGGAGTGAGGTTGGATCTGGCGGATGGGGCACTTTGTTTCCCTGACGAGATGCGGATCCAGCGCAGCGGACGGCGACCGTTGTATGGGGCGAAGATGAGAATCATAAGGGCGGATAAGACCACCTGGATCGAGCCCGGGGAAACTTGGGAGCTGTCAGACCGGTTAAAGTGGGTGGAACATGAGAAACTGTGGGTCACTCGGGGCGAGAAATGGGTGCCTACAGTAATCCAAGGACCAGGTCGATCACAATACCTCCAGGTCACGAACGTCAGCGACAAGAGACTATTACTGGACCATTATGAGGAGATCGGGCGATGGCTGGCGAAGGACGGTATCCCTGGGCGACCTGGATATGTGTCAGTGGGATCCCGTCGTTACCGAGAATGGCAGAATCTGGCGTATGAGGCGACTACCGAAATCGAATCTCTCGGAGAGGTGGAGCTCCCGGTGGGACCAACTGACCCCTTGGTGGATCGGCCTTCATATCCAACTCCGCAAAAGATCCTGCAGAGGGATCGTCAGATTGAGGTCCAAGCGATGGAGGCCGGATCCAAGACCGGGGATGATCCCCAGAGTCGGCCCCTAGATAACGCAGGGTCGTAGGATGAAGGATCGCAGAAGGCTGAAGCCGGACCGCCAGATCCCGCTGACCCCAGAGTGGATCCTAACTTTGCATGGGGCAAAGTGCCTGGATCCTTATCGAGAGTGACAACACTAGTCAAACCAGAACCGTCGGGTTTAAACTCGCTAGAGGATCGACTAGATCCAACTGGTGGCTTCCCCGATACCAGGGTACCTGATCCCACGAAGACAGAAGGACGGCCAGGTGAAAGAGGGTCGCGGTGCTTGGATTCAATGGTAGATCCGACGAAGACGGAAGATGAACAAGTATGTCCCATGA
>NW_003306500.1:0-3208 GCF_000142945.1 Phytophthora infestans T30-4
GAAGTGAATGACTAGAGAGAACCAAGAAACTCCCCAGAATTATTCGTCATACCCCCTTTAGAAACCATTTTCACAATCTCCAGAGGTCCAAGGAGGAGGAGTTATAGCTGTACCACTGTCACCAAAAGTCCTTGTATACCCGGCCGACTAGAACAGCCATGTCTTAGCGTAGAGTGTCGGAGTCAGGCTCCCGGATGGATCTTCCCCACCAGCAGGTTGTAATTCAGATCCAACACGCGCAGGAGGCGCGAGTATCTCTTTCTCCACCGCTCCCGTCGTTCACTTCATTCGGCTTCAGTGTCCGGCTGACCGAAAGATGACTGGATGACAGATCCCCTCATGTTCTTGTACCAGAGCTGCTGAAAACTGCCCAGTCGCTGGCATAACTATTACCGTAGGTTGACATTCTGGATCGAAATGACGGAGGATAGGCGTGGTCGCGATCCTGTTCCTCAGTTCCACGAATGCGTGTTGAGCTCGGATCCACCGAGATTCTGCCTTTTCCATGTTCTGATCCGTCGTCTCTATCCAGACTGGATCCTCTCTCCGTTGGTCCCGGGGTGGATCCAGCTCCTGTTTCAGGTCCTCTTCTGGCGTCGTACCACTTGGATTCCTTCGTGGATCCGACATCTCCCGGGCCAGAGCTTGTTGGATTTTATCCGGACAGCTGGACTGGTCATCGCAGCGAAATCTACCTCTCTCAATTCATACAATACCGCGGCAAACAGGGCGTAATCCTCGATGAACCGACTGTAGTAGTTCAAACTGCCAAAGAAGGATTGCATCGCCCGTAACGACTGCGGGAAGGGCAAATCGGCTAACGAAGACAGGTCCTTAGGATTCGCCTCCAATCCCTCGTTGGAAACTCGATGGCCTAAGTAATCCACCTTGCGCATCCCCCAATAGCTCTTTACCACACTGATAGAGAGATTCCACTTAGTATACGCCTCCAGTAGGGATGTCACTCTTCCGCACAACTGATCCCACGATTTCGCCGGGATTAGAATGTCGTCGATGTAAGATCTGCGTCCTAACACGGACGGGGTTCCAGGATCACCTGGCTCTCCTGCCTCAAATGGATCTACTTCCGTATGATCTTCCCCGGATCCACCCCTTTTGGGTTCCGGTATTCGGGTGAATCCATAGAGGGCGTTATTGATTAGGCGTTGGTAGATCTGGGGTGCGTTCTTCAATCCAAACGGCATCCGGTTCTACTCGAACAGTCCAAACGGTGTGATGAATGCGGATATCGCGCGAGCTCGATCCGTCATAGTAACTACCCAAAAACCGCTGGCCATGTCAAGAGAGCAGTACCAGAGTACTTTATCCAAATCTTCCAACAGCTCATTGATTAGAGGCATCGGATACACCATCAATCGAGTCAGGCCGTTAACTAACCGGTAATCAATGCACAGACGTATATCCACCCCGTTCTTCTTGATGATGATTACCACTGGGGATGCCCACGGGGACGTTGAGAAACTGATGATCTTGGCTTGCAGCTGGACCTTAATCAGATCCGATAGTTTTTCTCGGAACTGAGGCGCCACCTTCCTCACCCTCTGAGCGATCGGTTTCGCGTCACCGACATCGATGTCACATTTGACTCCGCGGGCAGCGGGCGGTAACGCATTACCTTTACCAATCAGCAGATGTCGGCTCTCCCAGATTTTCTGACGCAGACGATCCACTTCAGCAGGCTCATTCGCCCCTGGATCCACTTGGATATCATCAATCGTGACCTCCTCTGTGGTCAGTGGTACCTCCGGGATCACCGCCATGCCTTCTCCCAGGTCCTCGGCGTGTAGATCCCCGCCTTCATGGTAACAAACTTGCTCATCTTCCGTCTTCGTAGGATCCATCATTGGATCCGAACATCGCGGCCTTCTTTCGCCTGGCAGTCCTTCTGTCTTCGGGGAATCAGGTACCCTGATATCAGGAAGACAAACAGTTCGATCTAGTCGGTCCTCTAACAAGTTTAAGTCCGACGGTTCTGGTTTGACTAGTGTTGCCACTCTCGATAGGGATCCAGGCACTTTATCCAATGAGAAGCCTGGATCCACTCGTGGATCAGCGGGATCCGGCTGTTCGGCTTTAGCCTTCTGCAATCCTTCATCCACCGACCCTGCGTTATCTAAAGGCCGACTCTGGGGATCGTTCCCCGTCCTGGATCCAACCTCCATCGCTTGGACCTCAATCCGACGATCCCTCTGCAGGATCTTTCGCGGAGTTGGGTATGAAGGCCGATCCACCAAGGGGCCAGTTGTCCCCGCCGGGAGCTCCACCTCTCCGAGAAATTCAATCTCGGTAGTCGCCTCGTACGCCAGATTCTGCCATTCTCTGTAACCTTAGGTGGATCTGCAGTGACCTCACCCTTGGTAGGCTCAAACCATCGACCATGTTGGCATTTCTCCCAATAACCACGTGCCTCTCCCCTTTGTAGATCCAGGGTTGAAGAGACTTCGGATCTGGTAAACTCATCCATTTGACGCAAACTAAAAATCTTGGCAACTGACACTTCATGTAGATCACGTGTATTATCGACTGGATCGAGGGTCCTGCTACCTGGATCTAGCGATGTCTTGTTCACAAATGCATAAATGCAATACCTAGAACGCTCGGCTCGTACCGGATTCAAACCCGGCGAGCGTCCTATTTTAACATCTTCTCGGCCACTTCTGGCAACATCCCTCTGTGCTTGGCTGGATCAAACCATTGGCGGATCTGGTTGTAGAATTCCTCCATCAGACAATTGCCGACGTCGTGAATCTCGCCACAACCGCGACACACGTAGAAGCAATGATCTCCGGGATGACCTTTCTTGCCGCACTTCTCACAGACCAGATGTTTCCAGCATCCAGATTCTGTGTGCTTCCGGGATCCGCACTGCGAACACCTGACTTGTGCTGTCCCGTCCATGAGATCTGGGGATCTGTACATCCCACGGTCCCCGGGTACGGTGTCCCCCGGTTGAGAGTTGTCTCCGGTCTTCGCCGTCCGATCGTTGGACGCAGTGAGACAGACTCGACGGTAATCCTCAGGGTCGGAGTCCGAACCGTCGGATCCTGATTCAGTTCCTGAGTCGGGCGCCGTGACTTGGTGGACACGTCGAGCTGGAGCCGTAGGCGTCGGAGCCTTTTGGCGATACTTGACGGATCCGACCGCCGCCTTCTTCTGGCGGTGTTTCGCGCGATCCACAGCCCGCAGC
>NW_003306501.1:0-3208 GCF_000142945.1 Phytophthora infestans T30-4
CAGACTGCTAGGGCAGCTGCGGATATGAGCTTGGACCGTCTCCGTGACGATTTGCGTCTGACCCAGGAGGAGGTGGTGACCAACGACTATGTGGAATCCACCCATGGCGGATTCGCCTTAGGGTCGGCGCGTGGAGGGTCCCCCGCGCCAAATCCACCTCCCTCATCGCCGGATGTAGCCCTGGCTCAACTCTCTAAGGAGTTGCAAGACACCAAGGAGTCGCTCGAGAGGGCGTTTGCCGGACGAGATTACGCGCTTGAAGAATTCGTGCGTATGACTCGATTGCGCGACGAGATCCAAGCGAAACTGGAGGACAGCGAACTCCAGCGGGACAAGGCGGCTACCGAGTGGGCGGATGCCAAGCGTACGCAAACGGAGCTGGAATCCAAGCTCGCCGCACGAGTACGTGGATCCTCTTTTAGCCTTTGCTAGTAACTCCATATTCACTTGTTATTGTCAATCTAGGTGACAAATTGAAGAAAGCAGATGCGACCACCGCGAAACTCCAGGATCAACTCTCCGCAGCCCAAACTCAGCAGCAACAGCTGATCCTGGAGCGCGATCGTGGCTTGTCGGAGCGGGATTTGGCACGTCGACGACTGGCGCTGGTGACAGCTGCCGTTTCGGATCCACTTCCCCCTTTGTCGGGGCCCTCTCAGGCTGCTAGCGTCTCTGCTCCTCTTCCGACTGTAAGTGGGGCGGATTCGTCGGCTGCGAAACGCCCGCATAGTGCATCTCCCGCTCCTAGCACCGGATCCTCCCGTCCCCATAAGCAGGTCCGAGCTTCCCCGAAAACCAAGCCCAAAACGACTCCGGTCTCTAAATCGGCTCCGCAAGCGGGATCCACTTTGGTGTCCAAGGCGGGATCTACACCCGCGTCCAAGACTTCCGCTTCCCCCTCGAAGTTGGGTGCCGGGTCCAAGTCTGGATCCACCGCTAGATCCAAGTCCTACTTCTGCTGTCCCCCGGGTTCACAATATGTGATTGGCCGCCTTAGCTTCCAAAGCGGGGAGTGGGAATCCCAGGGCTGGGAATCTCTGTCTGTCTAAGCTTCCCAAATCTGTGAAATCGCAACCACAAATGTGGTTTCTCAGCGTGTTCCCAGAATGGCATCCGCTTGGCCCCCCTCCTTCAAAAAGACATACGCGCTGTTCCAGATCGGAAGTCAGCGCCCAAACGCGATTCACGCCGTCCTCGTGACGCACGCCGCCGTTCCCGCTGCCTCCATCGGCATCGCCAGCTGGACCGGGAAGGGAGAGCTAAACGTGTTATTCCCCCGGGATGTGGACTTGGCAGCTCGGAGGACGACGAGGATGAGGAGTCAGACTGGTCTGACGGCTCAGGGCTTCCTAACCGATCGTCATTGAAGCATACGTCGTCTTCCGGCCCGTATCCCTTCACTCTGAGCGATGAGGACGATGACGACGACGACGATGACGACGGGAGTCCAGAGGATTCGGAGGAGGCTCAAGCCGCTGAGGATGCCTTGGAGGAAGACACGCGACGGGCTCTGTCCCAATCCCGGTCCGAAGCCCGGCGGAGATCCCTCTCGACGCCGCCTCCACAAGTCGCTGGCACAGCCGGATCCGGAGGCGACACTGCGGGATCCGCGATCCAAGTCGACAGTGACGGCGGATCGGGTAGTGGTGGTGGGAGAGGGTCGCCTCGTGGTGGCGGACTCCTCGGATCTGGTGGAGGGGGGTCGCCTGGTGGCGGATCTCCCGGATCTGGTGGAGGGGGGTCACCTCATGGTGGTGGATCTCCAGGATCGCCCCATGGTGGCAGTTCCCCCGGATCGCCTCATGGTGGCGGATCCCCTGGATCCGTCCTGATCCCCGCTCCCCCTAACTCGTCACTGCCAGGGATGCTCCCCGTGGCTCCGTTTGGTCCGGATGCCGCTTTCATTCCTGGTAGACGTGCTCCCGTGGCCTTTGCTACCAGAGACACCGAGCCTTGGTCAGCCAAGAAATTGAACCGAGTCGCGGTCATCTCCATGAAGATCACGGTCCTGTTTCTGGAGTTGCCTTTTCGGGCTGAGTGGATATTCCCTCGGACAGCGGACGCCATCCCGAGGGCCGGGTACGTGGATTCACTCATCACCAGACCTCTCGTGGAAGAACTGACAAGTGCTGCCCCGTGGGATACGCTGGTCACCACACCGGTTGCAGCGGGGCTGCCGTAGCTTTAGCGTCAGAGGAAGACGTTCGACTCAAAGAGTCACTAATACTAAGTTCCTTATCCAAAGGACACTTACAGCCCAAGACCAGGGCTCAAAGTTAACACCTTAACTTTTATGCTTCAAAACCAGAAGTGTTTTATTTACTATTATTGCGGCCAAGCCGCCTAGGGGTAAATGTATCTCTTTAACTATCTAGCATAGTTAAACCTAATCAAATGCATAACGTGTGGCTTTCAGCCAACGTACTGAGATACCTTGTTAACTCTCCAACTTATGTACTGAGAGTTTGTTACTCTCCGGGTACTTCGTACCCCTGTGTGCTCCACACCATGTAACCCCGTTACACTCCTAATCCACAGTACTGGGTCTGGAAGCTGCGCAGCAAATCTGGCCACTTGTTCCTGGTTGATCTGCCCAGCTGCCGATACCAGTTCCTGGCTGGCCCCGCTAGCAGATCCGCAAAGGTCAGACACTTCTCAGCATCCGACGCTTGATCTCTCATGAGGGCCGACTTGACTTTGCTGATCCATGTTCTCGCTCGGTCCTCATCTTGATCCTTGCCCGTGAACTCCTTCAAGTCCGATATAGCTGAGATCCGTACCCTCTGGATCATGGACGATCCACCTGCCCCGGCTGTGGCTGTTGCTACCACGGCTGCCGAAGTGGATGGGCCATCCAGATCGTCTGGGTCGAACTCATCATGGGAGCTGTCCCCCTCTACTGACTCCATCTCCACGTCCCGTGCTCCATGTTCATGGAGCACTTGCACTTGTGGCACGGGCGCTCTCATACCCTGTTCGGCCAGGAAGCGATTCATCGCAGCTTCAAAGTGCCGTTGCAGGGTGCCCGCGGAAGTGTCGGAAGAGCCTGTGGCCGTCTGGTCCACTGGCGGGACTGGATCTGTGAGGCGATTACCTCGAGCCTGATCTGACGATAATCCCACTGGCTTCTTGCCGGATCTGGCTCGATCCTGGCTGGATTGTGTCAAATCACGCGTAGGGCGTACTGGATCCCGAGCTTCACGTTCAC
>NW_003306502.1:0-3210 GCF_000142945.1 Phytophthora infestans T30-4
TCTGACGCTAAAGCTACGGCAGCCCGCTGCAGATATACTATACAAGAGTGGATCGGGTGTGGATCCTATGAAGGAAGGATGGTCGGTGCCCTCTGAAGGTGGATCTAGTAGCCACGGCTAATGAGGAGTCAAGATCCACCGCGAGGTACCCCGGATCCCATACTTCCGAGCTCGGATCCATGGAGGGAGGATCCCGCATAGAAGGACCTGGATCCAGGGTACAGGGATGATGGATGTGGTGGATCTCGAACTTTCGTGGGACAATGGAGATCACAGACGGTTGCGAGATGAGGTTGGATGATTGGAGAGCTCAGATCCACGACAAATGTGCACTTTCAGTGAAGTGGATCCAAACGACCTGGATCCGGATGAGTGTACCCATAATAGGGTGACCATGATCATTACGTCATGGATCCGGTGGATCTGAAGATAATACAGCTGGGATGATGGGTCAAGGGAAGAAGGAACATGCAGCCGAGCCTGGTAAGGAATTTAACAAGTGAAAAACATAGAAGGTAGAAATCCAGGCAGGTATAGGCTTAAATATCAATACAGTCCTCAATTTGCACAGTATCACGCAAGCGCCTTCCCGCCCTCAAGAACCGGAGCTACATTGGCCGTACGAGCTCGGAGAAGGTTGGGGATTGCGAATCTAGTGTTGGTAGCGATAACTGGATAATACATTGGCCAGATCCTACAACCTAGTGAGCTTTTCCTTTACTTGTGCAGATCCGACAGGTTAACCGAATTTACTACCTGGTCGGTTACACCCTAGGGGTTCTCAACTCTCAAGATCCCATCACAGGAGGCGGCAAGTACGACGCAAAGAAACTACAAAGGCAAGGGAACACACCCGCAAGGCAACCCTACGGCCAGATCCACGATCTAGGTCCCAGATCCATAAGCTCGAATATTCGCTTAGGATTCGGAACCATCCACGGACGCAGAGTGAAGATTTTCCACTGCTGCTCCACCCCATCCCCACGTCTCGCCAAGACACTCAAGCTTCACCACTTGAACGCTTCGACAGTTACCGAGAGAGCAAGATCCCGCCCTACCGACGGGTACACAAGGTGAGGAAAGTGTGGTGAAGTGCTTTCTCAGAAATAAGAGAATGGGCCTGACGCGGGGTCACTATCCCGAATCAGTGACAATTTCAAGTGATTAGAGAGGATCTGGGTTGGTGGCACGGATGCAAGTTGCCGGTGGTGGATTAGCCATGACGAGCAGCACCCCGTATGAAATGACGATGGATCTGGTATGAGCGATGTACGAGAAGGCAAGATCCACCAAGACTTACCTCGGATCCACCCTTACCTGGAGTCACTTAAATGGATATGGGATATACTATACAAGAGTGGATCGGGTGTGGATCCTATGAAGGAAGGATGGTCGGTGCCCTCTGAAGGTGGATCTAGTAGCCACGGCTAATGAGGAGTCAAGATCCACCGCGAGGTACCCCGGATCCCATACTTCCGAGCTCGGATCCATGGAGGGAGGATCCCGCATAGAAGGACCTGGATCCAGGGTACAGGGATGATGGATGTGGTGGATCTCGAACTTTCGTGGGACAATGGAGATCACAGACGGTTGCGAGATGAGGTTGGATGATTGGAGAGCTCAGATCCACGACAAATGTGCACTTTCAGTGAAGTGGATCCAAACGACCTGGATCCGGATGAGTGTACCCATAATAGGGTGACCATGTTGATTACGTCATGGATCCGGTGGATCTGAAGATAATACAGCTGGGATGATGGGTCAAGAGAAGAAGGAACATGCAGCCGAGCCTGGTAAGGAATTTAACAAGTGAAAAACATAGAAGGTAGAAATCCAGGCAGGTATAGGCTTAAATATCAATACATTCCTCAATTTGCACAGTATCACGCAAGCGCCTTCCCGCCCTCAAGAACCGGAGCTACATTGGCCGTACGAGCTCGGAGAAGGTTGGGGATTGCGAATCTAGTGTTGGTAGCGATAACTGGATAATACATTGGCCAGATCCTACAACCTAGTGAGCTTTTCCTTTACTTGTGCAGATCCGACAGGTTAACCGAATTTACTACCTGGTCGGTTACACCCTAGGGGTTCTTAACTCTCAAGATCTCATCACAGGAGGCGGCAAGTACGACGCAAAGAAACTACAAAGGCAAGGGAACACACCCGCAAGGCAACCCTACGGCCAAATCCACGATCTAGGTCCCGGATCCATAAGCTCGAATATTCGCTTAGGATTCGGAACCATCCACGGACGCAGAGTGAAGATTTTCCACTGCTGCTCCACCCCATCCCCACGTCTCGCCAAGACACTCAAGCTTCACCACTTAAACGCTTCGACAGCTACCGAGAGAGCAAGATCCCGCCCTACCGACGGGTACACAAGGTGAGGAAAGTGTGGTGAAGTGCTTTCTCAGAAATAAGAGAATGGGCCTGACGCGGGGTCACTATCCCGAATCAGTGACAATTTCAAGTGATTAGAGAGGATCTGGGTTGGTGGCACGGATGCAAGTTGCCGGTGGTGGATTAGCCATGACGAGCAGCACCCCGTATGAAATGACGATGGATCTGGTATGAGCGATGTACGAGAAGGCAAGATCCACCAAGACTTACCTCGGATCCACCCTTACCTGGATTCACCAAGATGGATATGGGATATACTATACAAGAATGGATCGGGTGTGGATCCTATGAAGGAAGGATGGTAGGTGCCCTCTGAAGGAGGATCTAGTAGCCACGGCTAATGAGGAGTCAAGATCCACCGCGAGGTACCCCGGATCCCATACTTCCGAGTTCGGATCCAAGGAGAGAGGATCCCGCCTTGAGGGACCTGGATTCAGGGTATATGATGATGGATGCAGTGGATCTCGAACTTTCGTGGGACAATGGAGATCACAGACGGTTGCGAGATGATGTTGGATGATTGAAGAGCTCAGATCCACGACGAGTGTACACTTACATTGAAGTGGATCCAAGCGACCTGGATCCGGATGAGTGTACCTATAATAGGGTGACCATAATGATTACGCTATGGATCCGGTGGATCTTGAAGATAATACAGCTGGGATGATGGGTCAAGGAAAGAAGTCGTGCATCGGAATATTGCCATTCCGACGGATGAGCCGCTTCTGTCGCAAGATCACAGCCCGCTGCTCAGCGATCACCGACTGAGCGCGCCGCAAAGGTTGAGTGCCGGTGGAGCTGTACAACCGC
>NW_003306503.1:0-3211 GCF_000142945.1 Phytophthora infestans T30-4
AGCGACGTCTCTTAAACGAACGCAAGGCGGACGATGGCCATGTATGGAGACAAAGAGAAGCTTGTATCGCGTCTTATAAAAGAAAGCTACAGGAAATGCAGCGCTGGGATGCAGAGGACGCACGACTTGCTGCCATGGAAGAGCAGGAAGACGTCACTAAGCAGGGCGAGCATGCAATGGCAGGCTTTTACGCGAATCTCAACAAGAACATCGCGATGGGCGGCTCGACGAGCAATGCGCGGAGTGCGTACACGGCCAAGGAGGCACGACATGACGCGACAACTAGTGAGAAACCGGCTAGCGCTGAGCGTGAACATGACGGCGAGACAGCCTCCATATCTCTTGACGAACCTGCAACCAAGAAGGCGAGAAGTAGTGAGCAACCAGACGAGGGTAGACAGTCTTCGCCAGCTCGTGACACTTCGCCTAAACGCAAGGAAGTTGCCGAGGCTTCATCACCACGGAAAAAGGAGGCAAAAGCGAGCACGGAGGACGCTATTGCCGCTGCTAGAGCACGTTTCTTGGCTCGAAAGGCGCAACGCAAAAGCTAAAGAGTTGCATGCAACAAATTTGCGAAACATGGGATGACACTGAAAACATTTTGTGTTGAAGGTTGAAGATACTATTGTCAGTTTCATTCGAATTTGTGAGAATAGCCTGAATCGAATCGTTTAGGCGAATCGATTTCGAATCGATTCGTGCTATTTTTAGCCAGTCAGAAGGCTCCAAACGCCCGCCACTCATACCGGCAATGGCAAGCATACAGCAGGCAGTCAATGGGCGTCACGCGTCCAGAAACACCATCATGCACGCCCTGTACGGCTACTTCTACCTGGGCTTGTCGAAACACCGGCTGGCAACGATCTACCACAAGCACATTAACACCATCTCGAACTGGATTCAACGCTTCGAGGCTGACAACGACTACGAGCGCCGCGCTACAAAGCAGACCGGTCGGCTCACAGCAGAACAGCGGGAGTGGTTGCTAGACTTCTACACGATGCACCCGGTTGCATTTCTCGATGAAGCGAAGGCTGCGTTTGAGCAACAGCTCGCACGCTTCATTTCGATCTCAACGGTGTGGAGGGCCTTACATCAGCATGGACTCACATGGAAGGTTCTCGAACGACGTGCGATGAACATCAAGATCAACGATATTGTGCGCTTCACGCTGGAGCTGAGCACGATTAAGTGGTGTCAAATGAACATTCAGTTCCTCGACGAAGTCAGCTTTGACAATAGGGGCATGCTGCGTTCGCGAGGCTACTGTTTGAAAGGAAAGAAGCTCGCGTTTCGTGGAGAGTTTAATAGGAAAGCTCGGGTTTCCTTGCTGTGTTTCATATCTGTGGATGGGCTCGTGGAAACATTTCACACGGATGGGACGTTTGACCGATCTAAGTTTATTGAGTGCTGCCGTGCACATGCTTGAAAGCAAGAGTCACTCATGGTCGATGTCCTCCTGATTTGGAATGGCGGCTAACACGGACGAGACCTCCGTACTATCTGGTTGTATAACCACGTCCTCACCCATGGCCTCGATAACATCCAAATGGTTCTCCAGCATTTGGTTCATGGAAACGATGGCAGTCTGCAGCACTTGAACTGTTTGCTCGAAGTGCTGAATCTTTGTCTGCATGCCCTGTACGACTTTCTTTGCCATCTTTACGCTGCGCTGCACACGCTGTAAGTTCTGTTCGCTTGAATTTGACGCAGGCCTGAACTGCGTCACTAGATTTGGTGGCGGGCCCTTGGCAATTTCTCGCTCGTGCTGAGGCCTGGGTTTCTTGAGAACGAGTGCGGCCCACAGGCGCCACGGCATATCTTGTGCACTAAACGTAGCACCCCATTATCCTTCAGAGTAGTGATCATGCGTTGATGGAGCTCTTCTATTGCAGCACCCCCACGATCGGTAGCAGCCGGACCGATGCACTGATCTTCAAAGTCTGCAAACTGGCCAACGGTGGATATCTCATTACCCTACCTGTAAACAGAGAGAATGGCGGGATCCTCCTTGTGTTTCCACAAATATTTACGATCTTTAGCACTTGTCCACGGGTTCAGCACCTTGCCGTTCATCTTCAAAGAAGTGTACTTCTCAAACATCACAATTGCTGGTTCATGCTCATCAACCGTCCAGACTGGAGTGTCCCAGTCGGAATAGCTAGTGGCTTTAACTCGCGCTGGATGATGCCCCAAAGCATGTTTTTCACCTCATCCCATGTGTCACTTTGAACCGCGTGTGTGCCCATCCGCAATCCCGATGTCAGACGCTGGTTGACAGTGTTCTTCAACCGTACATCGACTGAGAGCTTGATCAACGGATCGTGCGAAGAAAGCGTCTCACGCTGCTGCTCAAGACGCGGGCTTCGCCTCTGGTAGGGTGAGGAACCCATCTCACGCTGATGTTGAAGATGGGGGCTTCGCCTCTGGTACGACGAGGACGCCACCTCTTGCTGTTGTTGAAGACACGGACTACGCCTCTGGTACGGTGAGGGGCGTGGACTCGGACCTAGAGCTACTCGCTCATGACTGGGATTGCTGTCGTCGAGCAATACCCGTCGAGGAGAGCTGCGCCGGACCGGGGTTGTCAGGCTCATTGCCGAAGAAATACAAAGTGATGCAGGTAAACTCTGATTGATTAATAATGACAGCAAATCGATTCGAAAAACGCCATTTTTTCCTCCTGGTTCTACAAATTATAGCGGAAACGACAATATTTATCTAACTGTATTTTCATTTTAAAATGCCTACATATGAGTAAATAAATATCAAACGTTTTGCCGATGCAAGTCGAAATTAATGCACCGACTGTGTCAAGTGTTGTAGGCCCAGCAGTGATGTAGCCGCCAGCAGCTCAAGATCTTTTAGCTGCGGCGCCGTGTTCTCGTCGCGTGAGCTGTTGCTCTTTAAGCGCTTGTTCTTCGTACGCTTGCAATCATCATGGGAGGTTATAGAAGCTGTAGAAGGCGAGGAATTATCCCGCATGGCCGACCACGAGCGCTTACGAGGCGAACTCGATGGGCTCGGCGCAGGAGAAGGCAATACCAGCTGGTGGAGGTTGGCTGGCACGTCCAGTTTGTTGCCACGCGGGCCGCCACGTCCTGTTGACAGGAATTTCTTAACTTCAACTCCAGATTGACGCAACACAGGCTGCCAGAGGCGCTTCCGGGCGTTAGTAAACCAGTTCGAGAGCTGTTTGACTTCAATGCCA
>NW_003306504.1:0-3212 GCF_000142945.1 Phytophthora infestans T30-4
AAAGGGAGTTCACGGGCCAAGGATTCAAGGATGAAGGACCCGAGCCAGGACCTGGAATCCTCCAAAGTCAAATTCGGCCTTCATGGAGAGGATCAAAGCGTCGAATGTGAGAAGAGTTTGGCCCTATTGCGATTTGCTAGCGGGGCCAGCCCAGGAACTGGTTATCGGCAGCTGGGCAGATCAACCAGAAACAAGTGGCCAGATTTGCTGCGCAGTTTCCAGACCCCATACTGTGGATTAGGAGTGTCGGTGGCACGACAATACTACAATGCTCGCCGCAGATCGGATGAAATCCCCGTTGGAATATCTACATCGACTAAATGTGGCCGGTCTACGGGCCAAGTTGAAGATCAAGGATGGGGGATCCAAGGTACTGCGGGAACACGTGGATCATTTCATCGAGACGTTGGGAGATGTGGATCTGGCCGACAGGCTGACCCTGCTACGACTTCCCGACGCAGACGAGCTTGAAGAAGTACTGCGGGCGGTGGATCGCGCGAAACACCGCCAGAAGAAGGCGGCGGTCGGGTCCGGCAAGTATCGCCAAAAAGCTCCGACGCCTACGGCCCCAGCTCGACGTGTCCACCAAGTCACGGCGCCCGACTCAGGAACTGAGTCAGGATCCGACGGCTCGGACTCCGACCCTGAAGATTACCGTCGAGTCTGTCTCACTGCGTCCAACGATCGAACGACGAAGACAGGAGACAACTCTCGACCGGGGGATACCGTACTCGGGGACCGTGGGATGTACAGATCCCGAGATCTCATGGACAGGGCAGCACAAGTCAGGTGTTCGCAGTGCGGATCCCGGAAGCACACTGAATCTGGATGCTGGAAACATCTGGTCTGTGAGAAGTGTGGCAAGAAAGGTCACCCCGGAGATCATTGCTTCTACGTATGTCGCGGTTGTGGCGAGATTCACGACGTCGGCAAGTGTCCGATGGGAGAATTCTACAACCAAATCCGCCAATGGTTTGATCCAGCCAAGCACCGATAGATGTTGCCAGAAGTAGCCGAGAAGATGTTAAACTAGGACGCTCGCAGAGTTTGAATCCGGTACGAGCCGAGCGCTCTAGGTATTGCATTTATGCATTTGTGAACAAGACATCGCTAGATTCAGGTAGCAGGACCCTAGATCCAGTCGATAATACACGTGATCTACATGAAGTGTCAGTTGCCAAGATTTCTAGTTTGCGCCAAGTGGATGAGTTTGCCAGATCCGAAGTCTCTTCAACCCTGGATCTACAAAGGGGAGAGGCACGTGGTTATTGGGAGAAGCGCCAACATGGCCGATGGTTTGAGCCTACCAAGGGTGAGGTCACTGCAGATCCACCTAAGGTCTGTCAGGTCACTGGATCCCGTGGATCTGAGGATGTTGGATCCATGGATCTGCTAACCGGGGAGTCCCGAGGATACTGGAAGTACCATGCCCCAGGAAAGTGGTTCAGACAAGCCAAGGTAGGGGGCAAGATCAACAATGAAAAAGCAATCCTACTCCTAGATAGTGGTGCCGAGGTGTCTATACTAGATACCGCCTTTGATCGTAAGGTTGGGTGCCAAGTGGATGGAAGTCGGATCCAAGATTGCGTTGGGATTGGTGAAGGCGTGTACCGTACGAATGGGAGAACGCGGATCAAGATCACGCTTACAGGTTGTTTGGTGTATTGGTTTGACATTTGGGTTGGAGATCTCGCTGGTCAAGACGCCATCCTCGGGATGGATTTCATGGTGCCAGCCGGAGTGAGGTTGGATCTGGCGGATGGGACACTTTGTTTCCCTGACGATATGCGGATCCAGCTCAGCGGACGGCGGCCGTTGTATGGAGCAAATATGAGGATCATAAGGGCGGATAAGACAACCTGGATCGAGCCCGGGGAAACCTGGGAGCTGCCAGATAGGTTAAAGTGTCTGGAACATGAGAAAATGTGGGTCACCCGGGGCGCGAAATGGGTGCCTACCGTAATCTATGTACAAGGTTGTGATGTAGCGGGATCAGCAAAATCTGCGAGATTGCCAGATCCAACTTACCAACTGCGCCCAGACACCGACTAACGGAGGGGGTCCCCCGATGATCCGTGTTCTGCTGAACTTTCCTCACCTTGTGTACCCGTCGGTAGGGCGAAATCTTGCTCTCTCGGTAACTTCCGAAGAGTTCAAGTGGTGAAGCTTGAGTGTCTTGGCGAGACGTGGGGATGGGGTGGAGCAGCAGTGGAAAATCTTCACTCTGCGTCCGTGGATGGTTCCGAATCCTAAGCGAATATTCGAGCTTATGGATCCGGGGCCTAGATCGTGGATCTGGCCGTAGGGTTGCTTTGCGGGTGTGTTCCGTTGCCTTTGTAGTTCCTTTGCGTCGTACTTGCCGCCTCCTGTGACGGGATCTTGAGAGTTGAGATCTTCTAGGGTGTAACCGACCAAGTAGTAAATTCGGTTAACCTGTCGGATCTGCACAAGTAAAGGAAAAGCTCACTAGGTTGTAGGATCTGGCCAATGTATTATCCAGTTATCGCTACCAACACTAGATTCGCAATTCCTAACCTTCACGGAGCTCGTACGGCCAATGTAGTTCCGGTTCTTGAGGGCGGGAAGGCACTTGTGTGTTACTGTGCAAATTGAGGACTGTATTGATGCTTAAGCCTATACCTGCCTGGATTTCTACCTTCTATGTCTTTCCCTCGTTAAATCCCTTACCAGGCTCGGCTGCATGTCCCTTCTTCCCTTGACCCATCATCCCAGCTGTATTATCTTCAGATCCACCGGATCCATGGCGTAATCATTATGGTCACCCTATTATGGGTACACTCGTTCGGATCCAGGTCGCTTGGATCCACTTCACTGTAAGTGTACACTCGTCGTGGATCTGAGCTCTCCAATCATCCAACATCATCTCGCAACCGTCTGTGATCTCCATTGTCTCACGAAAGCTCGAGACCCACTGCATCCATCATCCCTATACCCTGGATCCAGGTCCCTCAAGGCGGAATCCTCCCTCCTTGGATCCGAATTCGGAAGTATGGGATCCGGGGTACCTCGCGGTGGATCTTGACTCCTCATTAGCCGTGGATACTAGATCCACCTTCAGAGGGCAGCTACCATCATCCCTTCATAGGAACCACACCCGAGCGACTCTTATATAGTATATCCCATATCCATCTTAGTGAATCCAGGTAAGGGAGGGACCCGAGAAAAGTCTTGAGCGAATCTTGACGTTCTCG
>NW_003306505.1:0-3213 GCF_000142945.1 Phytophthora infestans T30-4
TAAGGGAAGAAGTGACCGTGGCCTGCAACCTCCACTGGGAGTTGCGTCCGGTACTTCCAGCCGGACCTTTCCATCGTCCCCAGCTCGCAACCAGCCGTGTCATTTATCGTAATTCGACTCGAAAAATACATTTATCATGTGCTAAAATCGTCTCATAGCCTTATTCGCCCCTCCGGTAGTTATTCCCATCTTTGTAACCATCTCGACTCTCTTCTCCAAGTACATTATGACATCAGATGTGGCCGTCGGGCGTAGTGTAGGTAGTGCGGTCCTCGTCTCATGAAGACCAATGTCATCTGTTTGCTCTTCCGTCACTTTTCCTCGCTGTCGGTAACTACTCGCATACGATACATACGGTGCAGAGTAGTCGGAGTGACATCGTCTTCACAGACTTCGGACTCCACCTCGCCAACTTCCCACTCTGGACGTGTATCGCGCGCTTCTTTCAACAGTTTGTCCATCGAGTACCCCAACAATTTCATGATTGGGCGGCCGACAGTCAACTCTGTCGACGCATTATCCTCGTCGACGTAACATGTCAAGTTTCGTAGCATCAATGGACCACCGGAAGTCGTGAGTACGACCTCCCGGAACGTTGCCTTGTGGTGTACGTCCATCTCGTGTCCATCGACCGTAATAATAATAGCAACAAGCTGTCCGATGCTTTGAGATAAAGCAAGGGTAGCGGGACGGTGTCAGGGCGACTGGCCGACGTGAAGGACTTCACTGTCACCAACGGCCAAGTGGGTCTGGCCGTCAAATTTGAAGACTTTGACAGCCTCGAACAGTTTCCTGTTCTCGACATGGATCCCTACGATTTGATCCCGGGCATGCCCTGGCTCGAAAAACACGACTCATGTATCAACTGGCGAGGCATATCAATCGGTGCCAGCCGCCCTGCGATGTCCGCCAGAGCATTGGGGTGGTCATGCTACCACCTCTGACAGGGCCCGGTGCGCCCGGAACGGCGGCTAGCGTACCAAAGCATGTGGCAAATAATTGGGAGTCGTCGACGTAAATGACGACTCCGAGGACGCGTCGATGGTGGCGGCGCCGGCCAAGTGAAAACCTTAGGTCCACAAGCGGGTAACGTTGTCCCGCAGACAGCTGCGGCTGTCATGAACGCTGGTAATAGCGTATGCCACGTGGGTAATAGAGTTCCACACACGGTCGCCCAGACCTTACCTGAAGAGGAAGACGTTGGATACGTTTCCTGTGTGGGTAACATAGTACCATACGAGGTTTCTAGTGCCTCGGATGTCGGTGCAACGAAATTTCCAGACGTGGGTAGCGAAGTTCCACGACACGATCGCCGCCGCAGACGACGCGTCTCCGCCGAGAGTCGGATCGGAACCTCGTTCCGATCGACGTCGATTCAAGCGACTCGGGGTCCAGAGCCCGGGCTCCTCCGACACGGCAGATGGATGCGTGTTATCGCATCTTCGATGACAAGACCGGTTTACCCGCCAAGGCATCTGGTTTTGTCGTGGAACCGTTGCCAGAGAACGCAAAGATTCTAAACCTCGAGGAAATGACGGTTGAGCCTTCCCTGGTCAACCGCAAGGATGGGAGGCTGACGATATGGTGCTCATAAGACCTGAGGCCACTCGGGAGGAGTTGCACCCCTCCTCTGTCTTGGACGAGGGCGTCCTGGATGAGCTGAGCAAGCTGCGGCAGACTTGCTTGGGTTCTGAGATCCTTAAGAACCCCAAGGATCCGGTGTATCCTTTGGTGACGGAGTATGCGGACGTGGTGAACAAACACCCACCGACCCAACTCCCACCGGATCGAGTCGTACGGCATGAGATCGATCCCGTGCCTGGCTGTGTCACCTCTTTCCCGCGAACAGTGCGAGGTCATCGATGCATTCTTCGCTGTGAATGCGAATGCAGGCATGGTGCGGGAGTTGAAGTTTCCGCACTCGACGCCAGCTTTCTGCGTTCAAAAGCCGAACGGAAAGTGGCGTCTAGTACACGCTTATAACAAGCTGAACAACGCGGCGGCGCTGGACCAGACCAATCTCACGAAAGGATGTGTTGTTGAACAACATGGCCGAAAGCGTACTGTACAGAGCGCTAAATTTGGTAGACGGAAGCTACCAGATACTGATTAGCGAGAGCGACATCCTGCTCACCGAAGTGAGCACTCCAAGTGGCATGCTGTGGGAGTGGCTCGTCATGCCACAGGGCTTGTCTAACGCCCCGGCGACGTTCAATCGCCTGGTGACGCAATTGTTCCGCCCTTTGCGTACCTTCGTACAGACGTACTTCGACGACATATTCGTCCATAGTCGTGCCAAGGGAAGCAAGACGGCCATGGAGGTGCATCTAGGTCACCTCCGTCGAGTGTTGGACGTAATGCGAGCGAACAAGCTCTACGCCAACATCGACAAGTGCGTTTTCGCGTCACCAGAGATCAAAGTTCTCGGTTGCTTTGTAAGCAACGTGGGCGTTAGGGCTGACCCAGACAAGGTCAAGGCCATAGCAGCATGGCCGACGCCCCGATCCCAGAAGGATCTTCGAAAGTGGTTGGGCTTGGCCAACTACCTTCACAAGTACAGCGCAGGGTACGCGTGCTTCGCTAAGCCCTTGTCGAGTCTCCTTCAGAAGGACGTCGACTGGCGCTGGGAGCAAGAGCACCAAGATGCTTTTGACAGCATCAAGGGCCAGTCTCCAAGAGGCCCCTGTCTTGGCTCTGCCGGACGAGACGAAGCCGTTTAGCGTCGTCTGCGATGCCTCCGATTACGCCATCGGGTGTGCATTGCTGCAGGACGACACGGCTGGACAGGAACGAGTCATCTCGTTCCAGACCAGGCAGCTCAAAGCCGCCGAGCGGAACTACCCTGGCCACGACAAGGAGCTCCTGGCAATGAAATATGCCCTTGTGAAGTTCCGTGTTCACCTTCTGGGCTCTCGGCCCTTCGTGATCTACACAGACCACGCGTCCTTGAGGACGGCGACTAACTCGCCTCACCTCTCCCAAAGGATGGCGAGGTGGCTGTCCTTCTTCGCGGAATACAGCTTCCGCGTCGAATACAAGCCGGGCAAGCTCAACGTGCTTGCGGACGCCCTCTCTCGGCCTCCCGACTATGAGTTGGCCCACATCACGCGGGTGACAACGGATCTATATGCTCGGATACCGCATGGCGTGTCACGCCTCTTCGAGCTCTTGGGAACCAAATTGCTGATGTCGACTGCGGCACATCCGGAGACG
>NW_003306506.1:0-3214 GCF_000142945.1 Phytophthora infestans T30-4
CATCGAGTTAGATTTCACAGCGATCACTACAAAAAGGCCAATGGGGACGTACGCTGTGAGCGAGGCCAAATAGAACTGGACGTCCAAGAAAGACCGCACGAGCACCAAGCGCCAGAGCCTTGAACACGTCCGTACCGCGACGCACACCACCGTCCAGGTACACTTCGGCACGGCCACCCACAGCCTCGGCAATGGCCGGCAACGCATCAATGGTCGCAGCCACACTTGTGGCACGGGCGCTCTCATACCCTGTTCGGCCAGGAAACGACTCATCGCAGCTTCGAAGTGTCGCTGCAGGGTGCCCGAGGAAGTGTCGGAAGAGCCTGTGGCCGTCTGTTCCACTGGCGAGACCGGATCCGTGAGGCGGTTACCTTGAGCCCGATCTGACGATAACCCCACTGGCTTCTTGTCGGATCTGGCTCGATCCTGGCTGGATTGTGTCAGATCACGCGTAGGGCGTACTGGGTCCCGAGCCTTCGCGTTCACAGGGGCTTCCTGTCCTCGGATCCTCGCCCGCGCTTCCAGCATGGATGCCCCGGAGGGTCCTAAAGTCATGCGTCGTGGTTCGGACGACGTATCTGACTCATCCTCCGCGGCGGATTCGAAGTTCGAGGACGCAGCTTGGCTGATCCTCGGTGACGACACTGGATCCATAGTACGCGACCTTTCTCCGGTGATGGACTTAACTCTGGCAAAGAGGTCCCGCGTCGCGGATACTATGAGATTCAGGTCTAGCTCGAAGATATCCTCTGCGTCGAGCACACCAGCTACGATGCCTGACTCCGTAAGCAGACGTAATAGATCTTTGACTGCCACCAACTTGTTCGCCGTTTTCGTTGGTGCTCCCACCGGTTCCCTTGGATCTTCGATCTGTCGTGGATTCAGGATCTGCATGACAGGATCTTGATGCAGGAAGTCGTGTAAAGCCTGGTGGCGATACACAAACTCGAGATCCTTGTCGGACCAGCTTGACCTGGATCCAGCTTGGTCTTCTTCCGACTCTGGAGCTTGCATCTTCTTCCGCGTAGTCTTACTCGTTTTCGTCTTCTTTCTCGTTTCTTCGACTAGCGGGCTTGGGTTTAGGTACAGTGTTGGCTTAACCGGTGAATCTGCAAATGCATACCGTTTCGCCTTCACTTTTCCTTGTTTTGTTAGCGGATCTTGACTTGCGTCAAGATCCGCAGGGGTCCCCGAGGGGACCTGGGGAGGATAGAAAGGTTTTTCTTCTAGATCCGGATCCGGATCCACCTCTCTTCCGCCGACAGAGTTCCTCCCAAAACTCCATCGATCCGCGGATCTTGTTTCATTCAGCAGCGTCTTCGTCGATCCGATCTCCGACGACGCCTCTTCCCCTGGCTCAATCTTCACTTGAGCATCTTCTTGGGACTCACGGTGAAATCCCGAGTCACCAAAAGATCCGGGCACGCGCACCATTGTGGTGTAGCGGGATCAGCAAAATCTGCGAGATTGCCAGATCCAACTTACCAACTGCGCCCAGACACCGACTAACGGAGGGGGTCCCCCGATGATCCGTGTTCTGCTGAACTTTCCTCACCTTGTGTACCCGTCGGTAGGGCGGGATCTGCTCTCTCGGTAACTTCCGAAGAGTTCAAGTGGTGAAGCTTGAGTGTCTTGGCGAGACGTGGGGATGGGGTGGAGCAGCAGTGGAAAATCTTCACTCTGCGTCCGTGGATGGTTCCGTATCCTAAGCGAATATTCGAGCTTATGGATCCGGGGCCTAGATCGTGGATCTGGCCGTAGGGTTGCCTTGCGGGTGTGTTCCCTTGCCTTTGCGTTCCTTTGCGTTGTACTTGCCGCCTCCTATGACGGGATCTTGAGAGTTGAGAGCCCCTAGGGTGTAACCGACCAAGTAGTAAATTCGGTTAACCTGTCGGATCTGCACAAGTAAAGGAAAAGCTCACTAGGTTGTAGGATCTGGCCAATGTATTATCCAGTTATCACTACCAACACTAGATTCGCAATTCCCAACCTTCTCGGAGCTCGTACGGCCAATGTAGTTCCGGTTCTTGAGGGCAGGAAGGCACTTGCGTGTCACTGTGCAAATTGAGGACTGTATTGATATTTAAGCCTATACCTGCCTGGGTTTCTACCTTCTATGTCTTTCATCTGCTAAATCCCTTACCAGGCTCGGCTGCATGTCCCTTCTTCCCTTGACCCATCATCCCAGCTGTGTTATCTTCAGATCCACCGGATATATGACGTAATCATCATGGTCACCCTATTATGGGTACACTCATCCGGATCCAGGTCGCTTGGATCCACCTCACTGTAATGGTACACTCGCCGTGGATACGAGCTCTCCAATCATCCAACATCATCTCGCAACCGTCTGTGATCTCCATTGTCCCACGAAAGCTCTAGATCCACTGCATCCATCATACCTATACCCTGGATCCAGGTCCCTTAAGGCGGGATCCTCCCTCCTTGGATACGAACTCAGAAGTATGGGATCCGGGGTACCTCGCGGTGGATCTTGACTCTTCATTAGCCGTGGCTACTAGATCCACCGTCAGAGGGCACCGACCATCCTTCCTTCATAGGATCCACACTCGATCCACTCTTGTATAGTATATCCCATATCCATCTTAGTGAATCCAGGTAAGGGTGGATCCGAGGTAAGTCTTGGTGGATCTTGTCTTCTCGTACATCGCTCATATCAGATCCATCGTCATTCCATACGAGGTGCTGCTCGCCATGGCTAATCCACCACAGGCAACTTGCACCCGTGCCAAACAACCCAAATCCTCTATAATCACTTGAAATTGTCACTGATTCGGGATAGTGACCCCGCGTCAGGACCATTCTCTTATTTCTGAGAAAGCACTTCACCACAGGAGGATCCGGTGCTAGGAGCGGGAGATGCACTACGCGGGCGTTTCGCAGTCGACGAATCCGCCCCACGTACCGTCGGAAGAGGAGCAGAGACGCTAGCAGCCTGAGAGGGCCCCGACAAGGGAGGAAGTGGATCCGAGACGGCAGCTGTCACCAGCGCCAGTCGTCGACGTGCCAAATCGCGCTCCGACAAGCCGCGATCGCGCTCCAGAATCAGCTGTTGCTGCTGAGTTTGGGCTGCGGCGAGTTGATCCTGGAGCTTCGCGGTGGTCGCATCCGCTTCCTTCAATTTGTCACCTAGATTGACAATAACAAGTGAATATGGAGTTACTAGCAAGGGCTAAAAGAGGATCCACGTACT
>NW_003306507.1:0-3217 GCF_000142945.1 Phytophthora infestans T30-4
CAGACGGGCTTCCTAGAAATCATATCCGCTCAAGTATTTGAGCTGCCTTCAATCCACTTAAACATTGGTCGGAAGAGCGCAAGCTTATTGAGCCACCGCGCCAATCTCTGAGAACACGTTTGCTGCTGGAGATTCGTGGCAATCGTGTGATGATCGGTGTTAATGTAAAAAGGTCGATCAATCAGATAAACTTTCCAAAGTCGCATCGCGTGCAAGGCTGCCAGAAGTTCCTTCTCACGTGTTGGATAAATTATTTCTGCACGAGACAGCTTCCGTCCACCGTACGCAATAATTTGCTCGGCACCATTCTCGTTACGCTGAAACAAATATCCGCCAACTGTAAAGTCCGATGCGTCCATACTAACATGAAATGGGCGCGAAAAATCTGGATGTGCCAATATCGGAGGTGATGTTAAACGTGTCTTGAGAGAATCGAACGCTGTCCTGTGAACCTCTGTAAACTCAACCTTGTCGTTCTTGGCTTTGCCCTTGGTTAATTCTGTAAGGGGAGCCACTAATGCCGCGAAGTCGGGACAAAATCGCAACACGTAGACACACGTACTCAAAAATGACTGAAGTTGATGCTTCGTACGAGACACCGGCCAGTCCGCGATGGTGCTGCACTCTGTAGGATCCATTCGGACGTCATCTTTTCCGATGATGTCACCGAGACAAGATATTTCTGCAGCACAAAATGTGCATTTAGAAAGTTTGATGTACAGATTCTGATCGACGCAGCGCTGAAACACCTTCTCCAACGCCATTAGATGTTCGTCCACGGACTTGATAGCAGTAAACACGAAAATATCATCAAAGTAAGTCTGGCAGAAGGCCTGCTGATCGCTAAAAATGGATTGCACGAGCCTATTGAAGCACGATGGACTGCTTGACACGCCCATAGGTGTGACCAAGTACTCGTAGAGGTCATCGGGTGTGGAAAACGCTGTGTACGGAATGGAGTCGGCGCGCAGTCGAACTTGATAGAAACCCCACAGGAGATCCATAGCCGAGAAGAGCTGAGCTCCAGCCATAGCTCGGTAAATTTCCTCCTTACGAGGGATGGGATTAGCGGGCACGCGCATTTTTGCATTAAGCTCCCGAAAGACATGGACAATACGCCATTCGTTCGAGCTCTTCCGGACGCAAAATGTGGGTGAGCAGTACAGCACCCATAACTATCAGTCTGTGTATGGGGCTACGCGCGTGGTCTCGACAAGACACCTGAAAGCTCTACTTCACGCCACTGACAACGAGTTCTGCCTTTTTATCAACGCAAACGAACCTGCATCGAAAGAAGACCTTGCCTGGGAAGTATTGAAGACATCGCCAGCGTACCCTCTGCGTTGCAAGTTCCGCTCGCAGCTATTTCGTGAGGAATTGCCATCCGTGCCTCCAGTGCGTGAAGGTCTAATGGAGGCAAGTATTGAGCTGACGGACGACACTCCTGTCCACAGGAAACAATTTCCATTATCTGCAGCCCAGCGAGAAGCAATTCGACTGTGGACGAAGGAAATGCTGGCAGCAAAGATTATCCGCAAATCAGCTTCGCACACAATAGGCGTCTTTGCCTATGTCTTGCTGGTTGCGCCTCGCGGAGTAAATTCCGACCCGGATTTGCCCTGTTTCTTGTCATTTGTTGAAGGCAGATCTTTCAGATCACCGCGACGGGTACCACGGGCGTCTTCAAAACGTTGTGCGTGCATGATGGCATCGTGTAGTGTGGTAGGGATGTTCTGAGATATATGACAGCTTGTATCGGATCGAAGATCTTGCTGATAGAACCACCTTTTGACAATTTCAGGCATGTCAATCGTCAATTGGGACAAAAGTAGCATAAATTTTGACGTGTAATCTTGCTGCGTTCCCGAGACGCGAAGATTGTAGAGCTTAGACAACAGCTTGTAGTCAAAATCGCTGTCGCGAAATCGTAAACGAATTTGCTGTTTAAAGACAGCCCAGACGCGAGGTGACACCCCAAGGGTCGTCTTAAACTCACGGTACCACGACATGGCTTCAGTTCCCAGAAACGGGACGACCATGTCGACGAACCTAGAATCAGGGGCACCACGCTCTGCAGCATACGCGCTGAAATGCTCCTCAATGTGAAAGAGCCAAAGCTCCAGGTCCTCGGACGACTTGCCGTTGAACTTAGGCGGGTCCGCCTTTTGCTTCTGGGTGTTTGCACGCGCTTGGCTCTCGTACATTTCGCGCTGGAATAGCGCTTGCTGTTGCATGAAAGCATGGAATTGCTCTTGTTGGGCCTGTATAGCCTGCTGCTGCTGAGCCTGCATCGTCTGTTGCTGTGCGATGAGCATTTGCATGAGTTGGGCAGTCACATCAGGGCCAGCGGCTGCTGATCCAGCATGAGTCGCGTTGTTGGCGGTAGCGGTAGGCGGGACCGAGGACGGACCTGGGCCTGCTGCGGCATCACCGTTTGCCTCTTGGGTCTGGGCCCCAGCATTGTTAACGTTGGGCGTCTCAGCCATGTTAGACTCGTCGTCTAGGCGAGTTTGCTGACGGGGCGCAGATTGGGAGATTCGTCTTCAACGGGACGGGGTGTTTTCATACGCTCTCTTTTCGTACTTAAACGAAGTAGAACAGTACGTCGAGACTTTCACAAGTTGTTGAAAGCCCAGACTGGAGACTAGAAACTTGAACTGGAAACTTGAATTCGACTCAAGTATAACCTCAGGTATAATTTTGAAATTGTTATGGGTTTTACTGGAAGACGAGTGAGTCTTGATCGGCTTGCGTAGTTGCAGGAAAAAGATTGACTGAATTATATAGAATGCCTTTAGTTGGCAGAGTGAGAGTAGCAGGCACGAGATGCTACTGCCTAGTGCCTAGAAATGAAACCTGTGAGATGAAGCTACAGGAGTTGCGAAACTACTGGAGTAATTGCGATCGAGCTGCCATGCGACTGCGTGGAGCAGCTTGCCCAGAACTTGTGACCTTGAAGGGCAATACCCTTTACAACACGCCGCATCGATCTGATTTTAAAATTTTGGATCGGACGTCTTCATACAAACACACACTTTGATTTTTACCGCCAAATACAATGGGACATCGCCCTTCCTCCTACATGTCACACAAAAACAGTCTTTGTGCGAGAAGCACAAGTCAGATCCTGCATGTTCTCGCTTCGAACTTGCTCGTTGGGCAACGGAGCGCTTTAAGCCCCCCCCAACTTGGGGCCCCCCAAGCAGTAAAGCGCAGA
>NW_003306508.1:0-3218 GCF_000142945.1 Phytophthora infestans T30-4
TCGAGTCCCGCAAGTGCATTGGAGCAGGGTTGTCGCTGATGAATTAACGTATGGCTAGCTCTCCGCCCTAAAAACGTAAGTATGTAGGCCGAGGGCGACGGACTGCGGCGCTTGCTCGTTCTCTTGGCCACAGCCGCGTCACCCGTTGAGCCGATCTCTTCGGAGGCCACCTTAGTAGCCTCCTGGAGTGCCAAGCTTTTGCCGTGAGAATTAGTGCTCTTGGCTTGCGCCTTTCCGGCAGCAGCCCTGGAGCGTGTCTTCGCACCGCTCTTCGCAGTGCCACGAGTCATGACATACAGTCACAGCGGAGACAAAGAAGAGGAGCGCACAGACTGCTGCTCGAGGCTTTAACTGTGAAGTGAGCCTCAGCCGCGCTCGCGCTGCCAAGTCGATGTTTTTTTACTTTGAGAATGAATAAAATTTTGTGACGTACACTTCTTCATTCTGATTGGTCGGTAAACCGAGCCTAAGTGGTAACGGGGTACGTAGCCCTAAGTGTACCCCTAGTTACATGAAGTGTGACACGTCATACTTCGGGATGTTTGGTACAAAGTACCAAGGTTGTCCGAGGCCAACCATTGGCGGATGACATTGCTTTTCTATAGGTGACTACTTGTTTGTATATTTAAATCAAGCTTAGCCTACCTATAAATATACTCAGCTTAAACCCTCCCTTTAATTGGTCACCTCGCTCCCTTTAAGTAAAAAGAGACCTGTGGACTGCCGCTCACTGAGAGTTTGTATAAGCTTACTCTCGGAAACCAACTTCCTCTACTGTGTGACCCCGTCACAATATTATTTGTGAAAAGGAAGCTGCTTTTAAAAACTGCTTTTAAAATGAGTATCCGATTCGAAACGGTTATGACAGGGTAAACGAAATCGCTGGACTAGCACGAGAACGTGTGCAAATACCCCCTTCTTTTCCCGCGTGCAACCTTATCTCATTCCAGAATCAGCGGCTCGAGGAACTATGGTTACTTTGTACTGTGTCGTCGTTGGTGTGGCTGGGAGCGCGTTCCCTGTGGACATAGACGAGAACAAGTCCGTGGGGCACTTGAAGGACGCGATCAAGGAGAAGAACGCATCGACGATCACATGCGACGCCAAGAACCTGCAGCTCTTCCTGGCAAAGGCGGGGGGCTCCGCTTGGCTGTCGAGCCTCACTGAAGATGTGAAGAAGCTGAAAAAGGGCGAGAATACTGCTCTCGTCATATCTCTAACGCAAGAAGAAAAGGGAGCTGCAGGGAGAGTCCGGCCTCAAGAATGTGCTGGTGGGGATGCTATCGCCATCCACCGATGAAATTCACGTGCTGGTGGTGGTTCCGGAGCAAGACGGTACTATCTCAAAAGAGATGTCTGCAGCGACAACGCCACTGACTGTAGAGCAAGTGGAGATGTCAATGAATAAGGTTCTCAGGGAACGATATGAGAAAGGCTTCTGCGTATTTCATTTTTCCGATCTGAATACTGCGATGGAAGAGCGAATTGTCAAGAAGATGCGCTTGACCGAAAATATTCCTGATGTCAAGGAGCCAGTCGATACTTCCATCGCCGGTTATTTGTGGATGCCAAAAATCGTGGAGAGCGAGGAAAGTCAAAGGGCTGGGTACATGGCGTACTTGCAGCAGCATTTGAAGACGCTGATAGATCGAGGAGACTTCTTGTTGGATGACATTGCGGGCGATAAATCAGTTCTTAACATCGTGGACCCAAGACTTCCGTTTGCTATGAAAGGCACAGCTGATGTATTGCTCATCAATCGAACAGCGAAAAACCCACTGAAAGCGCTCAGTCGCAGGGGTTCGTCCAGCCCGATAGTGGCGTTCTCGAAGGCCTCCCAGAAGGATCTAGCCTTCTCTACCGACGCTCCTTCCGAGTAAAAGGGTTGGAGCATGCGAATAGCGTTTCGGATGTTAGTGGGCTACCCATTAGGCCACTAGTAGTCAAAGGCGTATTACCATACGTAGGCGAGGAGTAGTAGGCGTTACCTCCATATTCCACCTACGCAAGACCCTGATGGGTTCAGGCAGAAGCCGTAGTTCCTCCGCTTCCTTGTGAAGCTCGGGTTGTTCTCGTAGGGTCGACTCCGTACGCGATTCCACTGGTAGTCGAAGTTCGAGACCCATGGCCTTGGGTAGGAATTTGAACGGTAGGCGACGAGGTCTGGAAAGGAGCACTCTGAGGAACGGGAACGGTTACTGCTGGAGCGCTCTCCCCGCCACCTCGCAAGTTACCAGAGGGCTGGAGACCCCAAGGAGGAGCGTTAGAGGTCCTCGGAGGAATACTTGCCGGGGAAGCACGTCCACCGTTTTCAGGGACAGTTGGAAGGGAGAAGAACGGGTTGAAGTCCTGCCCATATGACGTATTCGGGGTTCGGATTGTGAAACCTTGGTACGACGGGATTGCAGTCCTTACTCGAGTCGTAGGGAGGGGGAGTCCCCACGAGACTGTTCCCACCAGTTCTCTCCATAGCGGCGGCAATCTCAGGAGGATCCACGGATCTCAACCAGTTGAGGGAGTTGAGCCAGCCTTGCACCGTACCTCGGCCGCCGCGGCCGTCCAGGGTCCGCATCGGGCCCAATTTATCCTTAGTGAAGGTCGCAGGGACCCCGGAGCCTAAAGCGTCCGCGGGTGGCTCGACACCAGTACTAGAGTTGCTCCCTCCAAGTCGGTTGGCCGCTTGGTCTACTATATTTTGCACGTTTTGGAGGCCTTGCGTAGTCGACAGACTGGGTCGCATCCTCGAAGGCAGAATCCCAGTCTGACCTTCTTCTTCTCGGATAGTGGCGCTCTCATCTTCTTTGTTGCTAGTAGCCGACATCTTGTCCTTCCTTCTGACGCTCTCCGCGAGTCTTCACTTGGAACAAGACCTTCTCCAGCAAGCAGACTACCCTGCTTCTCCGCCAGATGTCGTATACCTCCTCTTCCTTCAAGGGTCGGGTAGTCCGCGGCTGTTCAGGGAGTACGGTCTTGTTCAGTGGCTGCAGGAACGGTAGATAGGAACACTAGAGAGCTGAAAATAAAAGTTTGTTGATTGGCTTGGCTTCCTCTTGAGTAGAAGGAGGGAAATATAAGACTGAGAGCTAACCGGAAGAGAGGTCTAACACCTTCTCGACCTTACATACACTACACTACATATTAAAAAAAGGAAGGATTCACTTCGTTTGTTGTCGGCCTTCGTGGGACAACGGAGAGCTCCTGAAAAGGGGCTTGATGGC
>NW_003306509.1:0-3219 GCF_000142945.1 Phytophthora infestans T30-4
AGGGATGACCTGTTTACGTCTAATTCGAAGCTACATTGTGGTCCAGACTCATCCCGATTTCACTACAATTTTGCACATTGACGGTACGCACAGCATGGTTATAAACGGCTACTTGGTTTTTGTATTTGAATTTTTGGATCGCGCTGGGCACTTTGTTCCGATGGCGTACTTTTGCACCTCGCAGAAACGTGCATTAGACATTGGATGGTGCATCAGATACCTGAAGCGTGTGTGCATGGATTGTGCTGGTGTTTAATTTGCACCACAATTGGTAATAATGGATGCTGACAAAGCACAATTTAGCGCTTGTGTCATAGAACTACCACACACTGTTGTTTTAATGTGCTGGTTTCGTGTGACAAACAATGTATGGAAGCATTATCCGGTTGAATGCTCGAAAGAAATCAGACATAAAGCCTGGCTCCCGATCATGTCTAATCATTTCGCTAGCACCAAATCTTCGGAAAACACACTCCTCGTACGATTCCGCAATGGTTTGCGCAGCTCTAGACGCACTAGCTTTGGCAATCACATATCCGGTAAACAGGTCCACCCAAATCAACAATTCTGTGTTTCCTTTGAACGACTTGGGCAACGAGGGGATATGATCCATTGCTATGATCTGGAAAGGGTAAGTCGCTCGGACATTCCCAGGTGACTCCCCTTCGATCGTAGGTCTGCCCTTGCCTGTCTCACAATCCACGCATTCACCGACATATCGTTGTACACTCTTGAATAGTCCTCTCCAATGGAAACATTCCCGGATCCGTTGGTAGGTCCGACCAATGCCCTGATGTCCGCCTTCCAAGCTAGCGTGGTAGTGGTGTAGGACATCCTGTTGTAAGGTTTCGGTATCACCAGTCTCATCAATCCATCCCGATCCTCGTTGACTCTCTTCGTAGGGGGGCAATAGAAGAGCAAGTCATTCAGATCCACCGCGTAATCCGTAGCGATAATGCTGTAGGATTTGGCATCTTCCCGACTCAGGTCTCGTACATCCCCCATCAGATACTTCTTTAGTCCTAGGATCCACGCTTCCTCGTTCTGTGCTTTAAGGATCCGCTCGGTGCGGACTCTCTTCAAAATGTTTCCTCGAGAATATGGTGGTTGGATCCAACCCTTCCTCTGGACCTAGTGACGGCCATCACCTGGACTGTCCTTTTCCCGATCCCACTACCACCACTTCGTCAAGTCGGTTCAACGTAACGAGATCCTGATGTTCGGCTTCTCTCCTCCACTTCAACACCACATTGATTCCGTAAAGAGGCACTGGGCTAAACTATCCCGCATTGGCATTCCAATCTCGCTTGACAGTTACCAACTCGGAGTTCGCCAACCCACCCAGGGGGGACCATCACTTTCTGCCGTAACTGTGTTAGGGCAGGGGCCTTGCAGTCAATCTCACCTCGCACCTGTCTGATCACCAAATTCGAATCCCCACAAATCACCAGCCTTTTCGGATCTTGTCCCTTTAGTAGATCCAAACCCAGCAGTAGCCCGTTATACTCCGCTTCGTTGACGGTGAGGCCTTCCGCATAAGTGGATCTGGCCCGTACTACTTCCCATCCAGGTAGTCTCCGCAGTATCGCACTGTACGCCCCGCCTCCGCGTCGTATGCGAGCGGATCCATCGAAACCCAGGACGTACAGATCCTCGTCTGCCTGTACCGTCGGGATCGGGATCTGGATCCGGCGTTTGGGCTCATTCTTAGGAGCGACCCTAGTCAGCGCCTCATCCATCTTAGCTCGAGGTGTGATGCTCGCGGCCAAGACTCCCAGGATCTCGTCTGTCCCTTTCGAACATTTCACAATCTCCAGCGTCCAAGGCGAGAGTAAAGCTGCCCACTCCTTGTAACCCGGCTGACTTGAACAGCCAGGCTAACGTAGAGTGCCGGGTCAGGATCCGGATCTTCCCATCAGCAGGTTGTAATTCAGATCCAATACGCGCAGGAGCGCGAGTATCTCTTTCTCCATCGCTCCGTAGTTCAGTTCATTCGGCTTCAGTGTCCGGCTGACGAAGGTGACGGATGACATCCCCTCATGTTCTTGTACCAGAGCTGCTGAGACTGCACAGTCGCTGGCATAAACTATAACCGTATGTTGACGTTCTGGATCGAAATGACGGAGGATAGGCGTGGTCGCGATCCTGTTCCTCAGTTCCACAAATGCGTGTTGAGCTCGGATCCACCGAGATTCTGCCTTTTCCATGTTCTGATCCGTCGTCTCTATCCAGCCTGGATCCTCTCTCTGTTGGCCCCGGGGTGGATCCAGCTCCTGTTTCAGGTCCTCTTCTGGCGTCGTACCACTTGGATTCCTTTGTGGATCCGATATCTCTCGGGCCGGAGCTTGTTGGATTTTTATCCGGACAGCTGGAGTGGTTATCGCAGCGAAATCTACCTCTCTCAATTCATACAATACCGCGGCAAACAGGGCGTAATCCTCGATGAACCGACTGTAGTAGTTCAAACTGCCCAAGAAGGATTGCATCGCCCGTAACGACTGCGGAAAGGGCAAATCGGCTAACGAAGACAGGTCCTTAGGATTCGCCTCCAATCCCTCCTTGGAAACTCGATGGCCTAAGTAATCCACCTTGCGCATCCCCCAATAGCTCTTTACCACACTGATAGAAAGATTCCACTTAGTACACGCCTCCAGTAGGGATGTCACTCTTTCGCACAACTGATCCCACGATTTCGCCGGGATTCGAATGTCGTCGATGTAAGATCTGCGTCCTAACACAGATGGGGTCCCAGGATCCCCTGGCTCCCCCGCTTCGAATGGATCCACTTCCGTATTGCCTACTCCAGACCCACCTGTTTCGGACTCCGGTATTCGGGTGAATCCATAGAGGGCGTTATCGATCAGGCGTTGGTAGATCTGGGGTGCGTTCTTCAATCCGAACGGCATCCGGTTCCACTCGAATAGTCCAAACGGTGTGATGAATGCGGATATCGCGCGAGCTCGATCCGTCATAGTAACTACCCAAAAACCGCTGGCCATGTCAAGAGAGCAGTACCAGAGTACTTTATCCAGATCTTCCAACAGCTCATTGATTAGAGGCATCGGATACATCATCAATCGAGTCAGACCGTTAACCAGCCGGTAATCTATGCACAGACGTATATCCACCTCGTTCTTCTTGATGATGATTACCACTGGGGATGCCCACGGGGACGTAAAGAAACTGATGATCTTGGCTTGCAGCATGTCCTTAATCAGA
>NW_003306510.1:0-3220 GCF_000142945.1 Phytophthora infestans T30-4
ACGCCTGTGGTACGCGCTCGTCATCTCCCGCGGCTATATAAGCGGGTTTCGGGAGGATTACTTCCATGGCGTCTTCCTGCCCGCTGTCGTCCTTCTCCTACCAGCACTCCTCCGACGCCTCCCCCATTTTTTCCGTCTCCTCCCTGAGGACCAAACGCATTCCGCCGCACCTGGAACCAAGCCCCTGCCTTGGCACATTCTCGAAGCGTGTGAGTGGACGGATGTTCAAGGAATCTGCCCCGTCCTCCGCAGGCAGCGACGGATTCTCGGGAGGAAGCTTTATCTAAGAGCGACCGGGACCACGCCTGTGTCGGCCTCCGTGGATGCGTTGGCACAACATATGAAGAGTTTTATGCAGCAGCAGCAATAGTGGCAGCACCAATTGGCGCAGAATTAATGGAGCGCACCTCAGTCCCCTCGTGACCGTAGTCGTGTGCTGTCTGCTGTCCCGACAACCGTTCCTGCCACTAACGGACAACCCTAGCCGGAAGGCCTTCGAACGCGCGGCATTCGGATGTGTGATTCAGTCGAACCCAGGATGGGGCTCCTGTTTGTGGCCGTTGAAACTTCCATGGCCATGGTCGTGTCAAAGCCAAACAAGCGACCACGACGTGCAAAAATTGCGGTGATTTGGGCCATGTCCAGGTCAAGTGCAAAGCTCGTAGAACCTACAGTGGTAATCAAGGCGGGGGGGGGAAGGGTACGGTCCTCGACCGTCCCGGGATGTTAATTCTGCAGCGATTCTCGTCATAACATAGCCGGATGTTCCCTGATCGGAACTCTGCGCTCGATGGTGCCGCCGGATGCCAGCTCTGGGCAGATGCCGAGTCAACCTGCTTCTCGTCGATGAGGGGGCGACAGGAGAGACAAGGGGGAGCCATTCCTTTCTCTAATCTAGGTGATGGCTCAAGAGACGGTGGTGGGGCCGAGCAAGAAGGAGAACGCCTGCTGTTGTCGAGGTAGACGAGGTTGACGAAGCCGGAGAGGGATGGGGCGACGATGTGACGGCTGTGGATGCTGTGGTAGATCGTGGAATCCCTACAGACAGTGATACGGTCGAGACCGCTGCAGACGCTGAGAGATTCGTCGTAAAGCGGAAGATTACGAAGGTTTGTGGGACTACTGAGGTGTTCGTTGCGGAAACGATGGCAGAGCAGGTGTTTGAGCCTGTGGAGCAGACGAGGATGTCACTGCAGAGAACGATAGTACGGATTGTGCGGTCGCGGTGACTAAAGGGAAACTCCGTGTGGACGGAGAAAGGTCTCACTTAAGCGTTGTCTACTACGTTCGCCGTGAGGACTGAGCCGACGAGCCAGAACCAAGGAGTCTCGTTCCCTCGACTGCGTCATAAACCCCGTTTGGATGCGGAACCTCCTCTTAAGTCTGCGCTGAAGCAACTGTGGGCTCCGGCTGCTGGCTGGAGGCCATCAGAAGACGCGGAAATTGGAGTGGGGGAGACTGTGTTCGCTGCTTGGACGCTGAAGGATGACCCCGAGGAAACGGTCGTCAAGGGGTAGTGTAAGAAGTAGTCGAAGAGGCGGTCGAGGGAGAAGCTGCGTCCGTCCCTGACCTTGATGAGGTCGTCTGTGACTTGAATAAGGCCGACGGAACTCCGGAGGCTACGTACTCTCGTCTCTTTTCGGACCTGGAAATAGAAGCGATGGAAATAGGTGGCCCCGGTGAAGAAGAAACAGTTAAAGTAGACGTAGCTACAGAGAAGGAAGAGTACGACAAGGAGCTGGAAGAGCGGTTAGGCTGGAACTCAAGCTTTAGATGAAGGTGAACCAGAAGCTACTAAAGATCCGTCATTGGAGGACATAGCGAAGTACTTGGGAGTACCTGAGGAAGTACAAGAGTGAGTGAGTGAGCCCAGTGCGAGTAGGTTGAACTGACCTGAGTACTGACTGAAGTGGTTCTACGAGACGCTTGAATGTTCGGCTGAAGCTAAAAGTGCTAGCCGCGACTTCCGTTCATCATCGGAAGGTTCCGGTCAGAGCTGAACGGCTTCTACGATATGTTTGTGGAGTCATCGACGAAGCCTGGTCGAACGGAGATGCTGTACTTTGAGCTCGACACGGGTAATGGTCCCCCGATCAAGCAGCAGCCGTACCGTGTGTCATTAGCTGAGGGAGAAGTGATGGAGGCTGAAATTCTGCAGTACTTGGAGAACAAACTCATTCGTCCTTTGAACAGGTCGTGGGCTAGTCCGGTTCTGATGATAAGCAAGCCGGACGGATGAATCAGGTTTTGTATCGACTACCGAAGGCTGAACGCGGTGACCGTGAAAGATTGTTATCTCATGCCTTTGTTCGATGATATCCTCGACGTACTAGGGAATGCAAAATTGTTTTCGAATATGGACATTGCGTCTAGCCACTGGAATGCTCCCATGGACAAGGCTAGTATACATAAACCGGTTTTTACGTTCAAGTATGGTCTGTACGAGTGGATATTGATGCGTTTTGGTCTTTGTAACGCTGTACCCGTGTTTGATCGGTTGATGGAGACAGTCTTAGTGGACTTAAAGTGGTATTTGCTTAGGCTACCTGGATGACTGTGTAATCTTCAGCAAGGACTTTCCGACTCATTTAGTGCGTGTGAGGCAAGTGCTCACGAGGTTCCGTCAAGCCGGTCTCAAGTTGAAGATCAAAAAGTATCACTGGGGCCGTAGCCAAGTCGCTTTCCTGGGGAACATAGTGACTCCTGCGGGGATCCTACCTCATCCAGGACGACTTGTGTCTATTATTCTGACAGGGACTAAAGTCTGTTCCCATACGTGTTTCTTCGTGCAACCTTCCATAGTAAAATAAGCAAACTTAAGCGCGATGACGACGACACATGTATCCTTAACGTAATACTTTACGAGCTATACCTGTGTCTGATAATAAAATTTATTAGCCCCCCCCCGCACTTACGGTATTTTCGAGTACCGCTTATGAATAATATACGCCATGATAAAGCTGTTTACAACATGTAAGAAAAGGGCGTATTAGATTTTAGTAAAGCCTACAATAAGTACGACCAACGTCTGTGTACTGCGGGATCACGCTCTCCGCACCAACACGTGCCCATGCCCACCCTCCTCGTTGACTTTAGACGCGTTTCGTCCCCGATCCCACACGATACATTTTTGAAGTGATGCCGTCTTTACAGGTGTGCTGGGCGTTGCGGTAGCATACCACACGTGCCAGGAGCCAGGCAGACACCACAAAGACACAGC
>NW_003306511.1:0-3222 GCF_000142945.1 Phytophthora infestans T30-4
CCCCAAAAATTCCCTATTTTTGGAGGGGCCGGTACTAAATCAGGCTGTGTGACGCAGCGCATTCGTCCATGCTTACCGTCTGCCCCTTTCATAAAATGAACCAAGCCAAGGATGATCCCTACCCGGGTAACCCGGGCAGGAAGGGGGAAGAAGTCATGCATCCCGAATATGTCGGCATTCTGCTGAATGCCAAGATGTACCGCGGCATCCCGGCAGGCATACCGGAATCACACAATAACATACCAGAATGGAAACTCTGGGCATGCACTGATAACCGCCTGAATTGACAGTAGTCTACCCCTAAAGAGAATACCCCCATTTCTGAGTCACACCTCGGCTATCAAAAGACACTTCGTCCAAAATTACGAAATTGTGGAGGCAATAGTCAAAATGGCTCAGCTCCTCAGCGTAACAAAAAGTACCCTGCTCTTTAATCTGCATATGGTGACATGCAGTCAGGACCATAATGCTACGACACATAGATATAAATTCTTGTATTTAGCTAGGCCTCGATAATAGTGTACGGCTACTGCTCTCTTTTTATTTTTTTCTTAGCGTCAAAAGCTTCGCTCTAACGCGTCCCATGCGCCTGTTCCCACAACCGCACAATTTGCGTGTAAATAGCTTTGGGCTGGCCTTGAAATAACAGCACCCCGCTTGCACGAGGAATACACACATTTCAGATTTGCTTAGAGCGCATCGAACAGGAGTGATTGAATACCCATGCAGTATACTGGAGTTTTGGTGACTGACCCAGCTCCCTTCTCATAACATTAGCTCTTGCCGTTGAGCAATACACTGCCGTACTTAGCTGAGGTGGACGATTCAAATGACGCACTTAAATACTGTTTAGGTTTTTCTTAAAATATTTAAAATATAAATTCCGAATCAAATACAATAAGTATTTAAATGAACGTTTGTTTTATCAAATCGAGAGGCAATAAAGTACCAGGTAAGGATACTCACACACCTTTTCTTAGTTTTTAAAAAAGTTCAGAACATACAAAAAAATGCTAAAAAGGTGACGAAAAAGAAAAAGTAGAATATGGAGTACCAGAATTTACATGTCATAAGGGCACTGTGACGTGCACTTGGGTGTAGCTTACAACCCAAGACGAGCGAGTTCAGGAGGGACCAAAAAGGTGAGCAAAGAACAGGGCCTTGCCGGAGATCGAATCCGGGACCTCTCGCACCCTAAGCGAGAATCATACCACTAGACCACAAGGCCACGCAAACGCAAATTCACACCCACATGTCGCGCCACCACCACGCACCCCACGCCAATCACACTCGCGGCCAAGACTCCCAGGATCTCATCTTCCCCTTTCGAACATTTCACAATTTCCAGCGTCCAAGGCGAGAGTAAAGCTGCCCACTGTCCCAAACGTCCTTGCAACCCGGCCGACTTGAACAGCCAGGCTAGCGTGGAGTGTCGAGTCAGGATCCGGATGGATCTCCCCACTAGCAGGTTATAATTTAGATCCAACACGCGCAGGAGCGCAAGTATCTCTTTCTCCACCGCTCCGTAGTTCAGTTCATTCGGCTTCAGTGTCCGGCTGACAAAGGTGACTGGATGACAGATCCCCTCATGTTCTTGCACCAGAGCTGCTGAGACTGCCCAGTCACTGGCATAAACTATTACCGTAGGTTGACGTTCCGGATCGAAATGACGGAGGATAGGCGTGGTCGCGATCCTGTTCCTCAGTTCCACAAATGCGTGTTGAGCTCGAATCCACCGAGATTCTGCCTTTTCCATGTTCTGATCCGTCGTCTCTATCCAGACTGGATCCTCTCTCTGTTGGTCTCGGGGTGGATCCAGCTCCTGTGTTAGGTCCTCTTCTGACGTCATACCACTTGGATCCCTTCGTGGATCCGACATCTCCCGGGCCAGAGCTTGTTGGATTTTCATCCGGACAGCTGGAGCGGTCATCGCAGCAAAATCTACCTCTCTTAATTCATACAACACCGCGGCAAACAGGCGATGAAGCGGCAAGGGACGACGTTGTCACAGATACCCAGTCTGATTGCAGTGGTTGGGTATCAAATGCCAGTGCGGCCGATGGATCGGAGCCGGACCCTGAACGAGACGAGATGGATATTGCGCTGGCAAAAGAATTTCTAGATGGATTTGGAGGCACCGACGCTGTGTTGGCGGGTAACTTGCTGGACAGAACACTGAGAGAGTTTTCGACTAATGGATGGGGCCCAATTCAAGAACCGGATGTGTATGAGGAGTTACAGACGCCTTACGTTCCTGTTGAAGGCGCTAGTAGCTACCCGGGACTTCACCAAGGCTATTCCAGACCCACTCCTGAAGTACTGCATCGTGGGGACTCGCCTATGGCGTTGTTCTTTTACTTCATGCCGGTTGCATTGTGGCAGCACGTTGCTGTCTGTTCAAACAAGTACCAAAGAGATATGCTCCACGCTCGTGTTGACGATGCCTACAAGCGCCACAAGCGACGCTGTCAAGCGAATCCTGCCACGAAGAAGAAGACACGGCGCGATGTGCTCCAAGAGCTTCAAGCAGTTCCTCCAATCAAACCACACGAGCTGTGTCGCTTCGTGGGACTACTGATCGCGCGAACAATTTGCCCAAACCGAGAAAAGCTGGCAAACCACTGGAAAACCACCGACGAGGGGGCGATTCCACGTGGAGCGTTCAGTTCTGTGATGGCACGAGATCGATTCATGGATATCTGCAGAAATCTACACTTCAATGATAACGACGACCCAAGAGCGACCACGGATCGAGCCTGGAAGATCCGCAAGGTTGTTGAAGTGCTGCAGCGGACGTTTCGCGAAGGATACGTGCCACCTGCAGAGCTTTCATTTGATGAAGCCATGCTTCCAAGCCGCAGCAGATTCAGCAAGATGCTGGTGTGGCGGGGCACGCTTCTACTCATGTAGCACAGTTGGTGGATGAATGGAGGACCTGAGATACGCAGCCGAAGCGGCGTCAGCGTGCGTGTAAAGTTTGCTCTCTGATGCAGGGCGCGAAGCCCCACACGACGGCGTACTACTGCTCCGAGTGCGATGGTAATGCGCCTATCTACCTGTGTATGCACCCGAGGCATGTGATTCGCGGAGTCTTGACAACCTGCTTTGACGTGTGGCACAAGGAATGGAGTGAAAGAAAGCTGCGACCTTCGAACTAAGAACGCCGCATCCGTATGCGCCCAGCAACTCCAACGAAAGGTGGTGGATCACGCAAAAGACTGA
>NW_003306512.1:0-3223 GCF_000142945.1 Phytophthora infestans T30-4
GACGTACCGGGCGACCCACTTGTACATGTGGGTCCACCAGAAGGACTGAGAGACCGACAGAAAGGTCTTCTCGCGGCCCAAGTGGCCGCTGGAGGGCGCGTCATGCGCCTCCGCGAGGATGTCGAACTTCAGATCCTCGTCGTTGGGTACAACCACCCGTGGAGGATCAGTGGGCTCTACCCGATAATAGAGGAGGCCCTCCTTCAACTCATATCGGTGGAGCCGTGAGCGCTGTCGCGACGAGAGCCAGTCGGACTTCGCGCTCGTTCCGGCCTTAAGGAACTTGACGATAGGCGCGACAGCCTCATCGTCCCGATACGCCATGCGTATCCGATCATATAGATCCGTTGTCACCCGCGTGATGTGGGCCAACTCATAGTCGGGACGCCTAGAGAGGGCGTCCGCAAGCACGTTGAGCTTGCCCGGCTTGTACTCGACGCGGAAGTTATATTCCGCGAAGAAGGACAGCCACCTCGCCATCCGTTGGGAGAGGTGAGGCGAGTTAGTCGCCGTCCTCAAGGACGCGTGGTCTGTGTAGATCACAAAGGGCGTAGAGCCCAGAAGGTGAACACGGAACTTCACAAGGGCATATTTCATTGCCAGGAGCTCCTTGTCATGGACAGGGTAGTTCCGCTCGGCGGCTTTGAGCTGCCTGGACTGGAATGAGATGACTCGTTCCTGTCCAGCCGTGTCGTCCTGCAGCAATGCACACCCGATGGCGTAATCGGAGGCATCGCAGACGACGCTAAACGGCTTCGTCTCGTCCGGCAGAGCCAGGACAGGGGCTTCTTGGAGACTGGCCTTGATGCTGTCAAAAGCATCCTGGTGCTCTTGCTCCCAGCGCCAGTCGACGTCCTTCTGAAGGAGGCTCGACAAAGGCTTAGCGAAGCCCGCGTACCCAGCGCTGTACTTGTGAAGGTAGTTAGCCAAGCCCAACCACTTTCGAAGATCCTTCTGGGATCGGGGCGTCGGCCATGCTGCTATGGCCTTGACCTTGTCTGGGTCAGCCCGAACGCCCACGTTGCTGACGAAGCAACCGAGAACTTTAATCTCTGGTGACGCGAAAACGCACTTGTTGATGTTGGCGTAGAGCTTGTTCGCTCGCATCACGTCCAACACTCGACGGAGGTGTCCTAGATGCACCTCCATGGCCGTCTTGCCTCCCTCGGCACGGCTATGGACGAAAATGTCGTCAAAGTACGTCTGTACGAAGGTACGCAAAGGGCGGAACAATTGCGTCACCAGGCGATTGAACGTCGCCGGAGCGTTAGACAAGCCCTGCGGCATGACGAGCCACTCCCAAAGCATGCCGCTTAGAGTGCTTACCGCGGTGAGCGGGATGTCGCTCTCTCGCATCCGGATTTGGTAGTATCCGTCTACCAAATCCAGCGCACTGTACAGTACGCTCCCGGCCAATGTTGTTCAACAACACATCCTTTCGTGAGATTGGTGTTTGGGCCGGCACCGTTGCGTTGTTCCGCTTGTTATAAGCGTGAGCCAGACGCCACTTTCCGTTCGGCTTCCGAACGCAGAAAGTCGGCGTCGAGTGCGGGGTTTTCGACTCCCGCACCATGCCTGCCTTCGCTTTCGCGGCGAAGAAGGCATCAATAACCTCGCACTGTTCGCGCGGGAGAGGCCATTGCCTCGTGACACAATACGCTGTGCCACGCACGAGATCAATCTCATGCCGTACGCCTCGATCCGGTGGGAGCTGGGTCGGTGGGTGTTTGTTCACCACGTCCGCATACTCCGTCACCAAAGGATACACCGGATCCTTGGGGTTCTTAAGGATCTCAGAACCCAAGCGCGTCTGACGCTGCTTGTTTAGGTCTCCCAGGACCTTCTCGTCCAAGACAGGGGAGGAGTATAGCTCCTCCCGAGTGGTCTCAGGTATCATGAGCACCATCTCAGCAATCGCTCTAGCCTTGAGGTTGGCCAGTAGAGACTCAGTCGTCATTTCCTCGAGGTTCAGTATCTCTGCAACCTCTGGCAACGGTTCCAAGTGGACACCAGATGCCTTGACGGGTAAACCGGTCTCGCCATCGAAGATGTGATAACACTCTTCCACCGGCCTTGTCTTTGTCGGAGGATCCCGGGCCCTGGACTTCGAGTCGCTTGAAGCGACGTCGATCTGAACGAAGTTCGGATCCGACTTGAGGCGGCGGCGGTGTCGTTGACGACGGCGACCGTGACGTGGAGCTTTGCTGCCTACGTCTAGGATGTCGGCGCTACGACATCCGAGACACTCGTGGCCTCGTGTGGTACTATGGTACCCACACAGGAAGCGTGTTCGACGCCTTCCTCTTCAGTTAAGGTCTGGGCGACCGCGTGTGACACTTTGCTACCCACCCAGGAAGCGTGTTTGACGTCTTCCTCTTCAGTTAAGGTCTGGGCGACCGTGAGTGGAACTCTGTTACCCACTCTGAACACGCTGTTCTCAGTGTTCGTAACAGCTGCAGCTGTCTGCAGAACTAAGTTACCCGCCTGTGGACCTAAGTTACCCACTTGGCCAGCGCCTCTTCTGGGCGCTGCCACCATCGAAGCGTCCTCGGAGTCGTCATATACGTCGACGACTCCCAAGCATCTGCCGGATGCTTTGGTACCCTGGCAACCCTTGCGGGCGCCCCGGGTCCTGACAGAGGTGGGAACATGACTCACCAATGCTCTGTCGGACTGCGCCGGGCGGCTGGCACCGATTGCCTTGCCTCGCCAGTCGATCCAGGGCTCGTGCTTCTCAAGCCAGGGCATGCCCAGGATCATATCATATGGATCCATATCGTGCTCCACTGCTTGTAGCCCAAGTACCGAACGCACGTCGTTCAGCGAAATCAATCGATCATCATTTCTAATTCCACCAACTGCGTGCTCTGCATGTTCATCACGAGATGTCATGCACTCTACCACCCTGTCACGCGAGACAGGCGGTTCATGTTGCCGGAGAATAGCTCCACTCAGAGAGCGCACTTGTTCGTCACCTTGATTGGTTTGGGTTTGACGACGTCCTTGGCTGCACTCAGCATCACCGCGCCAGTGGCCCTTCTCACCACAAGCATTGCACTTCGAGTTCTTTTTCTTTTTCGCAATCCAATCTGCATTAGACTTGCCAGTGTTTGTAGATGCAACACTTGAGCCACGGTTGCGACCATATTTGCCGCCGCGCTGGCGGCGAGGACCCTTTTCACTATATACGCGTGCTGCTGCACAGCATTTGCTTGGGGTTACT
>NW_003306513.1:0-3224 GCF_000142945.1 Phytophthora infestans T30-4
TTCATCGCGAATGTGGTGGTACTTGATGTCGATGTGCTTCGGCTGCGGCGCGTGGTTCACAGGATTCTTTGTCATCTTGATGCACGACTGGTTGTCTTCTTGGATCTTGAGGTCGGGTCCAGTCTCATTGGCAGCTGCTAATATCTCGCACAGTAGGCGATGAATCCACTTGCCTTCTTGAATTGCCAGACTTAGCGCGATGTACTCCGCTTCGCTCGTAGACAGCGAAACACTTGACTGCTTCTTGCTGCCCCAGCTCACTGGCGCACCCATCAGCATGAACGTGTAGCCGGAAGTCGACTTGCGGTCCGCGAGGTCACCAGCCCAGTCTGCGTCAGAGTATCCGCGAAAGTCGATGTTGTTACCCGGTTTGTAGCAGATTCCATGCGTCTTGGTGCCTTGCAGGTAGCGAAAGATGCGCTTGACCGCAACCCAGTGTTCTTCTTGGGGATTCTCCATGAAGCGCGACACATAGCCCACCGCGTACGCAATATCTGGACGCGTCGCGGTCATCAGGTGCATTAGTGCACCAACAGCTTCGCGAAACGGAGCTTGTACCTTGGTCGCCGCGTCGCTTGGAACCAGTCGAGTGCTTATATCCACCGGACTTACCACAGCCTTGCACTCGTCCATACCAAAGCGCTTCAGGATGTCATCCACATAACGCCGTTGGCTCATCGTCACGCTGCCGTCCGGGCCGTCTACCAATTCGATCCCAAGGACGAACACACACTTGCCGCTGTCAGTCATTTCGAAGCGTGTCTTTATATCGTCCTTCGTGCGTAAGATCAGCTCGGGTGAGCTTCCGGTGACCAGGACATCGTCGACGTAGACCAGTATGAGTACACAGTGGCCATCAGCAGCTTTGATGTAGAGGCACGGGTCAAAGGCCGAAACTTGAAAGCCGATAGAGCATACGAACTCGTCGAAGGTCTCGTTCCACACGCGCGAAGCTTGTTTTAGGCCGTAAATAGCCTTCACCAATTCCAGGCAGTCGAAGTCACCGTCGAGCTCGACACCTTCGGGAACCACGCAAAACACGATCTCCCTCATCACGCCGTACAGGAATGCCGTCACCACGTCTAGTTGGTCCAGCGGCCAGCCAAAGTACTTGGCCAAAGCGATCACCATGCGCAACGTCACGTACTTGACAGCCGGTGAGAACGTCTCAGTGTAGTCGATGCCGTACTTTTGCTTGAAGCCCTTGGCCACGAGGCGTGCCTTGTACTTCTCGATCGATCCGTCCGCTTTGCGCTTGATCTTGAACACCCACTTAGTACCAATAGCGCGTTGTCCGTTAGGCAGCTTATCAGCACGGAACACTCCTCGAAGTCGCATCGACTTGAGCTCAGCACGAATTGCTTTGCGCCAGTGCACTTGGTCGGGGCCGTTCACCGCCTCTTGGAAAGTCGCCGGTTTCGATAAGTCCACCGCAGCTTCGACTGCGGTGGCACTTGCACGCCAAAACACGGGGGGAGTCGATTCTTCATCTTGATCTCCAGCCTTTTCTTCTTCGTTTACGTCTGCTCGACGTGAAGTGCTTTATTTGGCCTTCCATCTGTGGGTGTTTGACCACGCACTAGTCGAACAAAGGCCGGTAGCGATAACTGTGATCGGCTAGCGAGATCTGACAGGAATTTAGCGGCCGCAGCATCAATTGTGTCGCCTTGATCACTGGAGAGGGGAGCCACCATATCGAACTTGGATGCAAATACACGAACTTGTTCACGCCGTTGAGCCTCGGAGACATCGGCAATACGCCTAAGTAACTGGACTGTTGACGACGATGAGGATGCAGAACTGCGTTCTTGGGACACGAACTGGTGTTGCTGGTGTTGGCGTCCAGTCGTTTCCTGTAGTCACTGATTCGGAGGCTCTGCGAGCCCATTGTACTTCTCCATGATGTACACTTGGACCACGTCCGGCAATTGCTGCGGCCGGAAATGTGCTTGCTTGTTATCGAAGCACCCGCCGTGGCCATCTCCGGAGCACCCGAGGGTGGAGTTGTACTTCATACAGAGTCGTTTGTCGCCTTGGCGGGGAAGAGCAGATAGAACTTCGGTGGGAACAGATGACTGTCGACGTTGGCGTTCCGATCCACGACCTCCGCCCGGCTGGTTGTAGCTTCGCGAGGGCGCGGCGGAGCCGTTGTTGTGAGATCGGCGTTGTTCAAGTAGCTCGAGTAAGTCCTCGTCTATGCGTGAGAATTCGTGGTGAACTTCTTGGGCTGAATCGAGATCGCGAGCGACGACACAGCTACGAAATTTCCCTAACTTTTTCGTAACCCAGAGGCTGATCAGCTTCCAACCGACTACGTCTGAGTCTGCAATGTCTCTGTGTCGCTCGATAAACGTCAGTGCACTATCGATGAGATCCGTTACGTCCTCCACGTACAATTCCTGAGCAAAACCTCGGAGAGCGCGGAGTGCACTGCTGATGTCAGAGCGGTACGTTGCTGAGGGCGCGGCGCGTAGTGCGTTGCGTTCCGAGAAATCGGTCATACTGGTGTTAAAATTCTGTGCTTTTACTTGGGCCCATATATCGGCCGGTCGACAGTGCATCAACGTAAGGCCTCGCGCGGGGAAACCGAAGTCGAGAAGACCACGACATACTGGTGGGAGCCGCAGGAACGACGCGTTTTTGGAATGTTGCATTCGTGCTAGCTCATACACAGCAGACTTACCTTGGAAACGAGGCTGGAGAACCGTCTTGCTAACGCGTCTCTGGGTTGCTGACTGCCGAAAGGCTTCGCGGGCGCCGACGCCCTCACTGTCTTCGTCTTGCTCACTATCGTCGAGGTGTAGTCGACTGCGGCGGTCTCGAAGGCTCGGGTCTGTTGCGCGCCGTCGTTTGCCGAGTGTACGGCTCATTTGCTGGACTTCCTGTATGTCCGCATCATCTAAGCTACTGTAGGTCCTTGAAGCGCTATTCGACCGTCTTCCAGCTGGTCTAGCTTCACTCGTAACTGGCGCAGCCTCGTCTTGTCTGTCCGGTATCGTGTCGCGGTATAAATCGAGCGCGTTTCGCTTTCGTTTCCCCATGGAACAATCTAAAATATGCTGGCGACGTACGGACACGACATTCAAAGTAGAGGGTTGAACGAGAGGGATACGTTCGTCGGGAGAAAATGCCACGGAAAATAATGCTCGTACCGATGGAGGAAGAGCGCCCCGCTTCTTGCAGCACGCCCCTATGACCGTGTCCTGTTGAAGGAGAAGTTTCTT
>NW_003306514.1:0-3225 GCF_000142945.1 Phytophthora infestans T30-4
GGTGGATCCCGTCTTGGACGCCGATCCCGGTTTGGATACGGCCGTAGATCCCGCCTTGGCAGTGGATCCAGCCTTGGATCCCACTCCCGCTTTGGACGTAGCAACGGATCCAGTCTTGGACGCCGTAGACCCAGTCTGGGGTCCAGATCCAGACTTGGACGTAGTGGCAGATCCAGTCTTAGACACCGAGGTAGATTTGGGTCTAGCGGTGGATTCAGACTTGGATCCTGCACCCGACTTCGAGGGGGAAGCGGAAGTCTTGGACACGGATGTGGATCCCGCCTTGGACGCAGAGGTGGATCCCGCTTGCGAAGCCGTTTTAGAGACCGGAGTCGTTTTGGGTTTGGCTTTCGGGGAAGCTCGAGCTTGCTTACGGGGACGGGGGGATCCGGTGCTAGGAGCGGGAGACGCACTACGCGGACGTTTCGCAACTGATGGATCTGCCCCACTTACAGACGGGAGAGGAGCAGAGACGCTGGCAGCACGAATGGTCCCGACAAGGGAGGAAGGGGATCCGACACGGCAGCTGTCACCAGCGCCAGTCGTCGACGAGCCAAATCCCGCTCCGATAAGCCACGATCGCGCTCCAGGACCAGCTGTTGCTGCTGAGTTTGGGCTGCAGCGAGTTGATCCCGGAGTTCCGCGGCGGTCGCATCGGCGTCTTTCAATTTGTCACCTGGAGGGACACTGACGAGTGAATATGGGGTTACTAGCAAGGACTAAAAGAGGATATCCACGTACTCGTGCGGCGAAGCTTGGATTCCAGCTCTGTTTGTGCACGCTTGGCAGCCGCCCACTCGGTAGCCGCCTTGTCCCGCTGGAGTTCGCTGTCCGCCAGTTTCGCTTGGATCTCGTCGCGTAATTGAGTTATACGCACGAACTCCTCGAGCGCGTACTCTCGTCCGGCAGACGCTTTCTCGAGCGACTCCTTGGTATCCTGCAACTCCTCAGCAAGCTGAGCCAGAGCTACATCCGGCGACGAGGGAGGTGGATTTGGCGCGGGAGATCCTCCACGCGCCGACCCTAAGGCGGATCCGCCATGGGTGGATCCCACATAGTCGTTGGTCACCACCTCCTCCTGGGTCAGACGCAACTCGTCACGGAGCCGGTCCAAGCTCGCATCCGCAGCTGCCTCAGCAGTCTGGGAATCCTCCAGATCCCGCTCGAGGTCGTGGATCCGGGATTGGAGATGGAGGATCTCAGATCCAGCAAGCGCCATCTCCCTAAGGAGATGGTCGTTGTCATCCCGCATGACATCTCGCTGACGGGAGGCGCGATCCAGCCGTCCGGTCAGGTCGCGGATCTCGACCGCCTGATCAGTTAACAAGAGTCACAGGTCCTGCGACCGAGAGGCCGCACGGTGCTCCCACCCCTGGATCTCCATAGCCTGGTCATGGACCTGGGCTCGCAAGGTCTGAAGTTGGGTAGTGTGCAGAGACGCAGCTTGGTCTTGGGCATCTTGAGCAGTCTGGAGCTCCGCCGTCAGGGTTTGCACCTGATCGGAAAGCGCCTGGGCTAGAACCCGCAGATCGGTGGGCGACATGGAAGCGGACTGACCGGAGGTGTGGTGGATGGGGCCTTGCCCGACGATTTGCCGGTACGCTTGGCGGGAGACATGTGTCGCGAAGGGGAGAAAGCGGTTGTGGATGCTGGTAATGCACACCGTGAACGCTGTTGTGCAGCGCCGACAACGTACAGGAGGCGATTGTGGTGAAGTGCTTTCTCAGAAATAAGAGAATGGGCCTGACGCGGGGTCACTATCCCGAATCAGTGACAATTTCAAGTGATTAGAGAGGATTTGGGTTGGTGGCACGGATGCAAGTTGCCGGTGGTGGATTAGCCATGACGAGCAGCACCCCGTATGAAGTGACGATGGATCTGGTTTGAGCGATGTACGAGAAGGCAAGATCCACCAAGACTTACCTCGGATCCACCCTTACCTGGATTCACTTAAATGGATATGGGATATACTATACAAGAGTGGATCGGGTGTGGATCTTATGAAGGAAGAATGGTCGGTGCCCTCTGAAGATGGATCTAGTAGCCACAGTCAAGATCCACCGCGAGGTACCCCGGATCCCATACTTCCGAGTTCGGATCCATGGAGGAAGGATCCCGCCTTGAGGGACCTGGATCCAGGGTATAGGGATGATGAATGCAGTGGATCTCGAACTTTCGTGGGACAATGGAGATCACAGACGGTTGCGAGATGATGTTGGATGATTGGAGAGCTCAGATCCACGACGAGTGTACACTTACAGTGAGGTGGATCCAAGCGACCTGGATCCGGATGAGTGTACCCATAATAGGGTGACCATGATGATTACGTCATAAGATCCGGTGGATCTGAAGATAATACAGCTGGGATGATGGGTCAAGGGAAGAAGGGACATGCAGCCGAGCCTGGTAAGGGATTTAGCAGATGAAAGACATAGAAGGTAGAAATCCAGGCAGGTATAGGCTTAAATATCAATACACGCAAGTGCCTTCCTGCCCTCAAGAACCGGAACTACATTGGCCGTACGAGCTCCGAGAAGGCTGGGAATTGCGAATCTAGTGTTGGTAGTGATAACTGGATAATACATTGGCCAGATCCTACAACCTAGTGAGCTTTTCCTTTACTTGTGCAGATCCGACAGGCTAACCGAATTTACTACTTGGTCGGTTACACCCTAGGGGCTCTCAACTCTCAAGATCCCGTCACAGGAGGCGGCAGGTACGACGCAAAGGAACTACAAAGGCAAGGGAACACACCCGCAAGGCAACCCTACGGCCAGATCCACGATCTAGGCCCCGGATCCATAAGCTCGAATATTCGCTTAGGATACGGAACCATCCACGGACGCACAGTGAAGATTTTCCACTGCTGCTCCACCCCATCCCCACGTCTCGCCAAGACACTCAAGCTTCACCACTTGAACTCTTCAGAAGTTACCGAGAGAGCAAGATCCCGCCCTACCGACGGGTACACAAGGTGAGGAAAGTTCAGCAGAACACGGATCATCGGGGGCCCCCTCCGTTAGTCGGTGTCTGAACGCAGTTTGGTAAGTTGGATCTGGCAACCTCGCAGATTTTGCTGATCCCGCTACACCACCGTTGAACTTGTCGATGGTGACCTTGGTCGAGGCGTCATGCGCAGAGGACATCGATGCATAGGGCTCATAACCTGTTAACGCTGTAGAGTGTTGGTACGAGCTTGCGCCTGACGAAGTGACTTCTGCACTT
>NW_003306515.1:0-3225 GCF_000142945.1 Phytophthora infestans T30-4
TGATCGACATATTTATCAGAATTAAAATTAATTTAGTCGGGCGTCGCTACGCGATCGTCGCTTACCTGGCGCGCTTCCTTCATGCTTCTGCTTGACTGAGAACAATTTCAAAATAACCTCAGTGGAGGTTTTTGTTGAGTTCCGAGGTTCCAAAACCGCGTTCCGAACCGGTTCCAAAATGATGCCGTACTTACTAGAGCTGCTGTGGTGCTTCCATTCTATAGGGAATTGCAATTATATGTATTAATTGTGAGAACCCTGGTTCCAAAATTTTCGGAACTAAATTTTAATAACTAGAAGGGCTGTGGTTACATTGACATCTTCCGGGTTCCGAGTTCTTATACTTTTTTATCTATATGTATAAAGTTTAAAAAAGGGGTTGGGGTCGTATAGAAAGAACATATAGAGAGACAGTCCTGCGTTTTTTTTGTGGAACTTGGGAACTCGGTCCCGCATGGTGTATAAAATCTACCATGATCATAATAGTTAATGTTACGTCGGTTCGGTGACATGGAACCGGTTCAGGTCATGTTTAGGAACTTTACGCACTACTGAATTTTAATAACTACAATCACTCTGGTAATCCCTCGTTTAAAGTGCCGATCGGGGACAATGTACGAGAATTCACATTAGGATTACGCTAACTCGCGCGTTCTTTCTCTGAGCGTACGCTAGTGGACGTACTGCATTGATTATGTTACATCATCCGCTCAACCTGTGCATAAAATGGCATCTAGAGTACCCCTAGCCGCCCTTAGAGACAGCGATGATGTACCATGTAGTACAGTATTAATACGTCACTTCACGCTCGAATCGAAGCTCTCAAGACACTCAAAGGACCAGTATCGGAAGTGGACGGAGGCTGTCGCCGCCTCGTCCCCGTCCTGTCCCTCACCAGGTTCCTCTGATATCCGAATTTTCGGAAGTCGTAACTTACAATAACAGCCGTTATTCCAGCGAACGCTCCACCAATCACAATGCATAAAATAAAAGAGTGGTGCAGCACCAATAGGGAAGAATAGAATAAAAAAGGCAGCCAACAGCAAGAGCCTTTTGCCCCGAGGCCATGAAGCAAGATAGGATCGCAAGCTGCGGCCCGCATCACAAGAGAGGCGACGCCTGGACTGTTTTGCCGTACGAGGGAGGCGATGCTTGGATAGTGTACGCTGTGCTGTCGTGTAAGGGAGGTGATGACCGGTAGATGGTATTGAAAGGAGGATTCTGGGTTTGAGTGAACGTTGTGCTGAACATGGTGGTGCGTGTATGGGGCATGCGCAGAATGACGCGTGCATGCTAGGTGGAGTGTAGTGTATTGTTATGATAAGCTATTGTCCGAGTGTGGTGATACCTGTACAAGGATAAGAATAAGCGCTAAAGCGTGTGAAGAAGCTACATGAGGAAGAAACTCCGGAGGGAACGACACGGTAAGCCTACGGCAAGATTAAAACGAAGGAAAGCGGGATGAATGAGCAGATGACTCGCTAGTGAAAAGGTAATGCATGCGTAAAAACCTAGTGAAGAAATATCTAATATGAAACACTCACTTGTGACTGCGGTGTATTTAGTCTTATGTAGTTTACAGTCTCCAATTGAAGCTCTCACTCAGTGCGTTGAGGGTATGTTTAACTGTTTGCGCTGAGCCTCCAGAATGCAGACTGCTTCATCTTCATTAACTTTCTATTCCTGTGCGATCAGATTAACTCGATCAATAATTCTTTTGCGCCTGAAGTAGAATCGCTTTTCGGCTGGATTATTTCGCCAATTGGATCCGTGTAGCTTCTCCAATTCGCGTACAGCAGGACCACCATTAATTCCCGTCGTCCACTCCTGCCATACTTGATGAACCGTTTTGAGAGATCTCGTGAGCTTGTACATCGTGGGTAGCTGCGAAGTCTGAGCTGGAGCCGAGGTTGCAGCAGTTGGTGTGTTCAAGTCGAAGGTCAAACGTACGGTGGCGGCACCAGAGGTAAGCTGTGAAATCGTATTCTTAATGTGATTACCGACTTCGCTGAGTTGTTATCAGCAGAATATTTGCCACCACATTCACAATTGGATCGAGCTGCGAGTCGGGCTTTAGAAATTGCATCCCATCGTTGCTTATTTGCCCTATAGTATTCTTTATTGTAGGCCTTGAATTTCTCTTTATTATCTTTTCGATACTATTTTGTTCGCAGCTGATCTATCGCAAACGCATTGTGTTTATTTACTGCTGTTTTTCTAAATTTGCCATCCAAAGTTGTTCATATGCTTAAAGATGCTGTTTGTCTACAACCTCATACTCCTTCGCGAGAGTGATCTTGAATTTTCGATGCCGTGAGTTTTGAAGTATAGAAAGATTGACATCTGTGTATGCTTGCCTTCGACCCAGCTTCGAAAGTTTTTTTTTGTGTCCTCGCCAATGCCATGAAAATTTGCTGATAGTAGAGCCAATATAGCATAGGTCACTCTCAATAAGGATGATTCTGTAGACCCGGCCAATCATTTTATTTCTCAAACTGGATTTCCAATTTTATAGCTTCTATATATTGATCGACATATTTATCAGAATTGAAATTAATTTAGTCGGGCGTCGCTACGCGATCGTCGCTTACCTGGCGCGCTTCCTTCATGCATCTGCTTGACTGAGAACAATTTCAAAATAACCTCAGTGGAGGTTTTTGTTGAGTTCCGAGATTCCAAAACCGCGTTCCGAACCGGTTCCAAAATGATGCCGTACTTACTAGAGCTGGCTGTGGTGCTTCCATTCTATAGGGAATGGCAATAATATGTTATTAATTGTGAGAACCCGGGGTTCCAAATTTTTCGGAACTAAATTTTAATAACTAGAAGGGGCTGTGGTTTACATTGACAATTTTCGGGTCCGAGTTTTATATACTTTTTTATTTAAAAAATTTAAAGATTTAAAAAAAAGGGGGTTGGGTTCGTATAGAAAGAACATATAGAGAGACAGTCCTGCGTTTTTTTTGTGGAACTTGGGAACTCGGTCCCGCATGGTGTATAAAATCTACCATGATCATAATAGTTAATGTTACGTCGGTTCGGTGACATGGAACCGGTTCAGGTCATGTTTAGGAACTTTACGCACTACTGAATTTTAATAACTACAATCACTCTGGTAATCCCTCGTTTAAAGTGCCGATCGGGGACAATGTACGAGAATTCACATTAGGATTACGCTAACTCGCGCGTTCTTTCTCTGAGCGTACGCTAGTGGACGTACTGCAT
>NW_003306516.1:0-3225 GCF_000142945.1 Phytophthora infestans T30-4
CCCACCAAAAGGGAAAATTAAAAAAGGGTACACCAAAACTCCCATGGTTTAGCACCACCCCTGCTATCTCTTCGCACTGCCAATAGATCGGCACCTTGGCAGGACTCTCCACTCTCGGCCCAAAAGTTTTCTCCCTTGTCCTCTCGCGATGGCGCGCACCAGTTTTCTGACGTCTAGAGCCCACCAAACTCGCGACGGAAGTAGCCACACTGCCAATATTCTGCTGGTTCTTGGGCGGTGACGGAAGGAGTCTCGGCACTCCCAGGAGCGTTCAAGTCCGCAGCGGCACGCCTGCCCAGATCTTGGAATCCCATTGCGCGCGCGCGGAATAAGACGCAGAGAGGGGGGAGTTTCGACAGCGGCGGAAGCGACGGATTCCTGTCGTTAGCTCGTGACACAAAGCACCCGATGTGTCGTGGAGATGCAGGAGAATGGATCTCAAGTGTGGTGGGCGGTGGCACACGAGTTCCCTTGGTGTGCGGGGGTCTACTGCTCCGGCGTCTTAGTCGGACACTTTCTCGCTCTGCTCAAACTCACGCGATCACTTTTTAGTGTGGGAAACCGGAAGATTGACTGCTGCCACCGATGTCGATAGGTCCGCCACCATACGGTGACACAAGCTGGGTATAAGAGACAGTCAGCTGGAACATCAGTTTTACACTTGCACAACATCTAAAAACTCGTTTTTTTTAAAAAGAAATTTCAAATTATAAAAACAGATTACATCGGGATACAGTACTAGGTAGTACCGTAGATGACATAAAAGACTGACGGATTTTACGCGTCTTCCAAGAACCGTGTATATGTACGCTCCCATTCTGCTCTTTGTTGGAAGTCTCGATTTTCCCAGCGTGCTGCGTTGTTACCACGACCTTGCGTTTCGGCAGATACACTCTGTATCCCTTCGTTTCTCCAAGGCCAGCATTCGCTCCTTCCTGCGCTCTCTGCCCAGAATACTTCTTGCGTGGGTCCCTATACACCGTACACGGCGTACCAATACTGCAATCTCCGACCAACGGTGTCTGCTTCGTCAGCATCTTTAGAGGCGAAGAACGTCCCGGGTTGGAGCTTGTCGGTGACCGATTCAGAATGTGAGCTGCACATTGCACAGCATTTCCCCAAAAACCTTAATGAAAGCCCACACGCAAAAACCATGCAGCTGATTATGCTCATTATGGTCCGATGCATGCGTTCCGCTTTGCGATTGTTCGTTTGATTTCGAGCCTTGCTACACTGGCATGCAAATCCGGTCCGCTTACAGAACAAGTCCACGTTTTCGTACTCGCCACCGGAGTCGGTCCGCAGAACATGGATCCTGCAAATAAATTTCTTCTTGTAAGAAGACCGAAAAATGCTCTACCTTCTTTGCCACACGGACCTTCGTCTTCACCAAGAAAACGCCGCAATCGTTCGTCTTGTGACCCACGAAGTTTATCATGTATTTGTTGTCCCTTGAGATGTTGCCATCTCACCCCGTAGACGTGATCGGTCGGTGCGATCAGACAATTCACGCGTCTGTAATCTAATAATGGGTCTGGCTCCCCATATATCAGCCAATGGCATGACAGCATTTCAGCACACGCTAGTCGTGTGCTGATGCACCTACTTTTGTAAAGAAATCTACCTACTTATGTAATGGAGGGGCCCATTACATTACCCCCCTCTTAAAGTTGCACTCACGCAACATAAGCAGTGGGCGAAGAACAAATCAATCTGCGTGAGGATGGCGAACGGGGACTTGGCTAACGGGCGGAGCGAAACAGAGACGGGAGACATCTTCTGCGAAGCGCAGGAGCGACATAACTCGACTTGCGGAGAAGACGACGAACAGCACGATGGATCAACAGCGGACGGGGACACCGACGACGGCGACGTCGTCGACCGCAGCGGCACGGGGCACGGGGCACGCGCGTGATGGACGACCAGCTCCGGGCATGGGCTCTCTATGACATATCCGGAGCGCGGGCTCCGGACACACTGGACACGATGAAGGATCACTTCCGGCGCTTCCGAGGACTGCGTCAGAAGCCTGTCGAGGGTGTCGCATATGGCGCATTGCAGGAGTCGTGGTGCGCCTTCATCCGGCGTTGGAACCGGACGCCCGAAAAAAAGAGGAGAGACTTCCTCCGCCTGGCTGGTGTAACGCCAGGAAAATCGTTCCAGGAACCACTCCCTCACGCAACTCCGTGAGCGCGTCCTGCCACCAGCGCCATGTGAAGGACATGCGCCGCATCTGCTACGTGAGGGTCGCTGAAGGGTTGTGGCACTTGTACTGGATCGCGTCCGACTGTCGAGGAGTGGAGAAGCCACATCGCCGAGTATCCGCTCGGTGAACAAGAACACGGGTGGATCGAGAAGTATCGTCGCTCGTTGGCCGAGAGCGTGCGCGCCTCTAATCGCGCCGGCTCACGCCGACGCCCTGCACGTGAAGATTCTTGACATCGGACTCGGTCTCGTTCGCGCGGCCGCTCAAGTCGTCGTTCTCGATCACGTTCGCGTGGTCGCACAAATCGCAGATCTCGGTCCCGTTCACGTAATCGACCAAGTCATCGGTCTCGATCACGTTCGCGTGATCGCTCGAGTCGCTCTCCTCGTGCGAGCTGGCATGCGTCACAAGGTGGTTCGCAGCGAGGCTGGACTCATACGCCTGGACCACATTCGGGACGTCCCGAAGGAGATTGGCACGAGGCTCCCACGTATCCTCGTCGGGAGGAAACCCGAGCCATCGTACCCGATAGCGACGGTCGGCCGGAACATCGTGGGCGAGCCCACGATGACGTTTGGGAGCGCGAAGTGGATCTTCGTAAGCAACGATGTACTCAACAATCCAGCGGGTATCCCCGGCAGCGTCCACAGCAGGAGGAGGGCCGTCGCGTCGATGCAACTCGCGCTCTGGCTGCCCGGAGCGAGAGCGACTTGCCGAACAGTTACTGGAATGCCCAGCAGGAGTTGGATGAGGCTCTCGATCAGACTGCCCGGGCCACCGGGGAGAGTGCGCAGCTGCGTCAGTCGAACCGAGAGATCCTTGCTCGGTTGCAGATGCTGGAGAGGTCGGTTCACGGACGTTTGCAGACGGAAACGCAGCCTCGAGATCCGACTCCAGGTGCGGATGGATCGATGGCTCGCCGCGCCCGTCGAGAAGGTCGCTCGACGCATGCTCCGGCTCAGTAGCCTGAGACGACTCTAGAATCGTAGCGAGGGTGATATTTCTTGAGCCGTCCGACG
>NW_003306517.1:0-3225 GCF_000142945.1 Phytophthora infestans T30-4
AGTGATAAAAAAAAAGGGTTAAGGATAAAGAAGAAAAGGAAGGGAGGAGAGAAGAAGATAAGGAGAGAGGGTACGAGAAAGAAACAAAAAAAAGAAGGATAAAAGAGTAAAAAAAAAAGAAAAGAGATAAATACAAAGAGATATAAAAATGAGATAGATGCCAACCAAAGCGTAACCCGAGGAATAGCAGTAAAATACGATTCGAGGCATCATAGGCGTGGACCCAGAGAAACAGGGGAAAGTGACACCTAGATCACTGTGTGAAGGTCAAGAACTCTTAAGTGTCTTGAGAGCCACTGTTTCCTCTTCGAGAAGTGATGGTGCTGCTGCACCAGGTGTGGTGACGGAGATGTCGCCACACCGACCTCATCCGGCCGGGCTCGGTCGCGGAGGAAGAGGAGAAGGAGACGCAGGGCGTCTGTGACGTCTTCGACGTCGGACGATGTGTCCAACGTCACGAGCGGTGATGCTCCACGTGATTGCTGTGAACAGCTGTATACACTCGTGAACGGAGCGACGGGGGAGGTAGACGGCGATATCAGCCTTGATACTCTGCCCGCTGCAGATGCTCTGCTAGAGCTGGACGAGATGTCCATTGCCGAGTTCGGCGAAGCCTTAAAGGCAGGCGAGCTAGCCGAGGTGGTCTTGCTGGGACCTGAGGAGGAGTTGAACTCCTCATCCGTCGTGGACGACGCGGTCCTAGAGGACACCAAGAAGGCGCTGAGCGCAAGAAGTGGATCGGCGATCCTCAAAGATCCTTCGGATTCCTTCTACCCGGTGGTGAAGGAGTATGGAGACGTTGTCTCAAAAGACCCACCGACGGGCCTGCCTCCGGATCGAGGCGTGTGTCATGAGATTGACCTGGTTCCTGGAACCAAATACTGCGTAACAAGGCAATAACCTTTTGCCGAGAGAGCAGTGTGACGTCATTGACGCATTCTTCCGTGCGAAGCACGAGGCAGGGATGGTGCGTGAGAGTAAGTCTTCGCACTCGACACCCACGTTCTGTGTTAGAAAGCCGAACGGCAAGTGGCGCATTGTTCATGCTTTTAACAAGCTAAATGCGGCCACTATCCCGGCGCAAACGCCGATTCCTCGCAAGGATGTTCTGCAGAACAACATGGTAGGCTGTACGTTGTACAGCGCGCTCGACTTGGTCGATAGCTACTACCAATTGCTCATGAGAGCGAGCGACATTCCGCTGACAGCGGTGAGTACTCCGAGCGGTATGCTCTGGGAGTGGCTGGTGATGCCCCAGGGGCTGTCGAACGCACCAGCAACGTTCAATCGTCTTGGGACGCAGTTGTTTAGGCCCCACCGGGCGTACGCTCAAACGTACTTTGACGATATATTCGTCCATAGTCGTGCTGAGCACGGAAAGTCAGACGTGGAAAACCCACATTGACCACTTGCGAGCGGTGCTCGAGTGCATGCGCACTAATAAGTTGTATGCCAACTTGGATAAGTGCGTCTTTGGCGCGGAGGAAATACCTTTCCTCGGGTGCTTCATTGGGAAGCGAGGCTTAAGGGCAGATCCTGCCAAAGTCAAGGCCATCGTGGACTGGCCGGTTCCCAAGAACCAAAAGGACTTACGCAAGTGGCTAGGCTTAGCCAATTACTTGCACAAATACAGCGCGAACTACACGGAGATGGCTCGGCCATTATCAAATCTCCTTAAGAAGGACGCACCACGGTGCTGGAACGTCGAGCACGACGGAGCCTTTGAGGCTGAGAAGGAGAGCCTTCTCCAGGCTCCGATCCTTGCGCTACCGGACCCGGATAGTCCGTTTAGCGTCGTCTGTGACGCCTCCGATTTTGCAATCGGTTGTGCTTTACTACAAGCAGACGCCGAAGGGCGTGAACGCGTGATCGCGTTTGAGTCTCGCCAGCTCAAAGCTGCAGAGAAGAACTATCTAGTTCATGACAAAGAGTTACTTGCAATGAAGTATGCTCTAGTCAAATTCAGGGTACACCTGCTAGGCTCTAAGCCTTTTGTGATATTTACTGATCATGCGTCGTTACGCACTGCGACACAGTCGCCTCATCTCTCTCAGAGAATGGCATGATGTCTTTCCTTCTTTGGCGAATATAACTTCGAGGTGAAGTACAGGCCGGGGCGGCTTAATGTAGTGGCCGATGCGCTCTCGCGCAGGCCGGACTACGAGTTAGCTCATGTCACGACAGTGATGTCGTCAGTGCCTGACTTGATACGCAGAGCGTATGCACAGGACGCCATGTGCGTAGCGCTGCTACGGGCTCTTGGGAGCGAAGGGTTTAAAGACTCTGACAAGGAGTTGTCTGGGCGCTTACGCGCGAGGCTGCATCGATACTCACTCGGTGGCGGCCTGCTGTACTACAGCACCGACTCTGAGGATAACCCTCGTGTAGTCGTTCCTCATGATCAGGATCTAAAGTATCGAATCCTCTATGAGGTTCACGATACGCCCGTGGGCGGGCACTTAGGTCGGGAGAAGACCTATGGCTCGGTGAGCTCGATGTACTGGTGCCCAAGATGTATAAGTGGGTCGGCACCTATGTACGCACGTGTGAGACGTGTCAACGGGACAAAGTCCGCGCCGAGCACGGCAGCGCCATTGGCGAGTTTGCCTGTCCGCAAGGGATGCTGGCAGTCCATGAGTATGGACTTTGTGTATGGCCTTCCCAAGGATAAGGCGGGAAACACAGGTATAGTGGTCTTTGTAGACCGATTGAGCAAGATGGCTCATTTAGCGGCAGTGCCGGACACCATTGATGGTGAAGGTACAGCTTTGCTGTTTTTAGACCGAGTCTTTCGCCAACATGGCTTGCCTGAGGCAATTGTCTCGGATCGAGATCCGCGCTTCACCGCGAAGTTCTGGACGTCCCTCGTCAGAGTGCTCGGAACTCGTTTGGACATGTCCACGGCGGACCATCCGCAGACCGATGGTCAAACCGAACGCGTGAATCGCGTTGTGGAGGATACCCTCCAAAGCGTATGCGCTGAGGCGCCAAAACGCTGGAGCCAGATGCTCCCACTCGTTGAGTTCGCATTAAATAATGCAGTGCACGCCTCGACAGGCTACACTCCGTTCTATGTGAACGGCTTGGTTAACCCTCGCGTCCCACTGACGCCGCCACGCAGTGGCTCAGGGCTTGGTGGGGGAGGGATAGCCGAGCGGCTAGCTGATGTCAGCCCTGTTGCGGTTCGCAAGCAAATCGATGACTTTGTCCTGGAGCGCCATCTCA
>NW_003306518.1:0-3226 GCF_000142945.1 Phytophthora infestans T30-4
TTCAAATTCCTTCGTGGATCCGACATCTCCCGGGCCAGAGCATTAAAGGATTTTTATCCGGACAGCTGGAGTGGTCATCGCAGCTAAATCTACCTCTCTCAATTCATACAATACCACGGCAAACAGGGCGTAATCCTCGATGAACCGACTGTAGTAGTTCAAGCTGCCCAAGAAGGATTGCATCGCCCGTAACGACTGCGGGAAGGACAAATCGGCTAACGAAGACAGGTCCTTAGGATTCGCCTCCACTCCCTCCTTGGAAACTCGATGGCCTAAGTAATCCGGGATGTCACTCTTTCGCACAGCTGATCCCACGATTTCGCCGGGATTAGAATGTCGTCGATGTAAGATCTGCGTCCTAACACGGACGGGGCTCCAGGATCCCCTGGCTCTCCTGCTTCGAATGGATCCACTTCCGTATGATCTTCCTTGGATCCACCCTTTTCGGGTTCCGGTATTCGAGTGAATCCATAGAGGGTGCTATCGATTAGACGTTGGTAGATCTGGGGTGCGTTCTTCAATCCAAACGGCATCCGGTTCCACTCGAGCAGTCCAAACGGTGTGATGAATGCGGATATCGCGCGAGCTCGATCCGTCATAGTAACTACCCAAAAACCGCTGGCCATGTCAAGAGAGCAGTACCAGAGTACTTTATCCAAATCTTCCAACAGCTCATTGATTAGAGGCATCGGATACACCATCAATCGAGTCAGACCGTTAACCAGCCGGTAATCAATGCACAGACGTATACCCACCCCGTTCTTCTTGATGATGATTACCACTGGGGATGCCCACGGGGACGTTGAGAAACTGATGATCTTGGCTTGCAGCAGGCACTTAATCAGATCCGATAGGTTTTCTCGGAACTGAGGCGCCATCTTCCGCACCCTCTGAGCGATCGGTTTCGCGTCGCCGACATCGATTGCACATTTGACTCCGCGGGCAGCGGGCGGTAACGCATTACCTTTACCAATCAGCAGATGTCGGCTCTCCCAGATTTTCTGACGCAGACGATCCACTTCAGCAGGTTCATTCGCCCCTGGATCCACTTGGATATCATCAATCGTGACCTCCTCTGTGGTCAGTGGTACCTCCGGGATCACCGCCATGCCTTCTCCCAGGTCCTCGGCGTGTAGATCCCCGCCTTCATGGTAACAAACTTGCTCATCTTCCGTCTTCATAGGATCCACAATTGGATCCAAACACCGCGGCCCTCTTTCGCCTGGCAGTCCTTCTGTCTTCGGGGAATCAGGTACCCTGGTATCAGGGAAACCAACAGTTGGATCTAGTAGGTCCTCTAACGAGTTTAAGCCCGACGGTTCTGGTTTGACTAGTGTTGCCACTCTCGATAAGGATCCAGGCACTTTATCCCATGGAAAGCTTGGATCCACTTGTGGATCAGCGGGATCCGGCTGTTCGGCTTTAACCCTCTGCAATCCTTCATCCACCGACCCCGCGTTATCTAAGGGCCGACTCTGGGGATCGTCCCCCGTCGTGGATCCAACCTCCCTTGCTTGGATCTTAACCCGTCGATCCCTCTGCAGGATCTTTCGCGGAGTTGGATATGAAGGCCGATCCACCAAGGGGCCAGTTGGCTCCGCCGGGAGCTCCACCTCTCCGAGGGATTCGATCTCGGTAGTCGCCTCGTACACCAAATTCTGCCATTCTTTGTAACGGCGGGATCCCACTGACACATATCCAGGTCGCCTAGGGATACCGTCCTTCGCTAACCATCGCCCGATCTCCTCATAATGGTCCCGTAATAGTCTCATATCGCTGACGTTCGTGACCTGGAGGTATTGTGATCGACCTGGCCCCTGGATTACGGTAGGTACCCATTTCTCGCCCCGAGTGACCCACAGTTTCTCATGTTCCACCCACTTTAACCGATCTGGCAGCTCCCAGGTTTCCCCGGGCTCGATCCAGGTTGTCTTATCCGCCCTTATGATCCTCATCTTCGCTCCATACAACGGTCGCCGTCCGCTGAGCTGGATCCGCATCTCGTCAGGGAAACAAAGTGTCCCATCCGCCAGATCCAACCTCACTCCGGCCGGTACCATGAAATCCATCCCGAGGATGGCGTCTTGACCAGCGAGATCTCCAACCCAAATGTCAAACCAATACGCCAAACAACCTGCCAGCGTGATCTTGATCCGTGTTCTCCCGTTCGTACGGTACACACCTTCACCAATCCCAACACAATCTTGGATCCGACTCCCATCCACTTGGCACCCAACCTTACGAGCAAAGGCGGTATCCAGTATAGACACCTCGGCACCACTATCTAGGAGTAGGATTGCTTTTTCATTGTTGATCTTGCCCCCTACCTTGGCTTGTCTGAACCACTTTCCTGGAGCATGGTACTTCCAGTATCCACGGGCTCCCCGGTTAGCAGATCCATGGATCCTGCATCCTCAGATCCATGGGATCCAGTGACCTGACAAACTTTAAGGGGATCCGCCGTGACCTCACCCTTGCTAGGCTCAAACCATCGACCATGTTGACGCGTCTCCCAGTAACCACGTGCCTCTCCCCTTTGTAGATCCAGGGTTGAAGAGACTTCGGATCTGGAAAACTCATCCACTTGGCGCAAACTAGAGATCTTGACAGCTGACACTTCATGTAGATCACGTGTATTATCGACTGGATCTAGGGTCCTGCTACCTGGATCTAGCGACGTTTTGTTCACAAATGCATAAATGCAATACCTAGAACGCTCGGCTCGTACCGGATTCAAACCCGGCGAGCGTCCTAGTTTAACATCTTCTCGGCCACTTCTGGCAACATCCCTCCGTGTTTGGCTGGATCAAACCATTGGCGGATCTGGTTGTAGAATTCTTCCATCGGACACTTGCCGACGTCGTGAATCTCGCCACACCCGCGACACACGTAGAAGCAATGATCCCCGGGATGACCTTTCTTGCCATACTTCTCACAGACCAGATGTTTCCAGCATCCAGATTCAGTGTGCTTCCGGGATCCGCACTGTGAACACCTGACTTGTGCTGCCCCGTCCATGAGATCTCGGGATCTGTACATCCCACGGTCCCCGGGTACGGTATCCCCCGGTCGAGAGTTGTCTCCCGTCTTTGCCGTTCGATCGTTGGACGCAGTGAGACAGACTCGACGGTAATCTTCAGGGTCGGAGTCCAAACCGTCGGATCCTGATTCAGTTCCTGAGTCGGGCGCCGTGACTTGGTGGACACGTCGAGCTGGGGCCGTAGGC
>NW_003306519.1:0-3228 GCF_000142945.1 Phytophthora infestans T30-4
CGTTGAATGCAAGTGATCTGTCGAGTAACCCAGCTCTTCGGAGACGTTCCCGACTGGCTCAAAGACATGACGACGCTGAGAATACTAAACCTCGCGAAGAACCAGCTGACGGGAGATATTCCATGAGTAAGACTACGCGGAAGAAGATGCAAGCTCCAGAGTCGGAAGAAGACCAAGCTGGATCCAGGTCAAGCTGGTCCGACAAGGATCTCGAGTTTGTGTATCGCCACCAAGCTTTACGCGACTGCCTGCATCAAGATCCTGTCATGCAGATCCTAATACCACGACAGATCGAAGATCCAAGGGAACCGGTGAGAGCACCAACGAAAACGGCGAACAAGTTGGTGGCAGTCAAGGATCTATTACGTTTGCTTACGGAGTCAGGCATCGTAGCTGGTGTGTTCGACGCAGAGGATATCTTCGGGCTAGATCTGGATCTCATAGCATCCGCGACGCAGGACCTCCTTGCCAGAGTTAAGTCCATCACCGGAGAAAGGTCGCGCACTATGGATCCAGTGTCATCGCCGAGGATCAGCCAAGCTGCGTCCTCGAACTACGAATCCGCCGCTGAGGATGAGTCAGACACGTCGTCCGAACCACGACGCATGACTTTAGGACCCTCCGGGGCATCCATGCTGGAAGCGCGGGCGAGGGTCCGAGGACAGGAAGCCCCTGTGAACGTGAAGGCTCGGGATCCAGTAGGCCCTACGCGTGATCTGACACAATCCATCCAGGATCGAGCCAGATCCAGCAAGAAGCCAGTGGGATTATCGTCAGATCAGGCTCGAGGTAATCGTCTCACGGATCCTGTCTCGCCAGTGGACCAGACGGCCACAGGCTCTTCCGACACTTCCTCGGGCACTCTGCAGCGGCACTTCGAAGCTGCGATGAGTCGTTTCCTGGCCGAACAGGGTATGAGAGCACCCGTGCCACAAGTGCAAGTGCTCCACGAACATGGAGCACGAGACGTGGAAATGGAGTCAGTGGAGGGAGACAACTTCCATGATGAGTTCGACCCAGATGATCTGGATGGCCCATCCACTTCGTCAGCAGTGGTAGCAACAGCCACAGCCGGGGCAGGTGGATCGTCCATGATCCAGAGGGTACGGATCTCAGCCATATCGGACCTGAAGGAGTTCACGGGCAAGGATCAAGATGAGGACCGAGCGAGAACATGGATCAGCAAAGTCAAGTCGGCCCTCATGAGAGATCAAGCGTCGGATGCTGAGAAATGTTTGACCTTTGCGGATCTGCTAGCGGGGCCAGCCAGGAACTGGTATCGGCAGCTGGGCAGATCCACCAGGAACAAGTGGCCAGATTTGCTGCGCAGTTTCCAGACCCAGTACTGTGGATTGAGAGTGTCGGTGGCACGACAATACTACCATGCTCGCCGCAGATCGGATGAATCCCCGCTAGAATATCTGCATCGACTAAATGTGGCCGGTCTACGGGCCAAGTTGAAGATCAAGGATGGGGGATCCAAGGTACTGCGGGAACATGTGGATCACTTCATCGAGACGTTGGGAGATGTGGATCTGGCCGACAGGCTGACCCTGTTACGTCTTCCAGACGCAGATGAGCTTGAGGAAGTGCTGCGGGCGGTGGATCGCGCGAAACACCGCCAGAAGAAGGCGGCGGTCGGATCCAGCAAGTATCGCCAAAAGGCTCCGACGCCCACGGCCCCAGCTCGACGTGTCCACCAAGTAACGGCGCCTGACTCAGGAATTGAGTCAGGATCCGACGGTTCGGACTCCGACCCTAAAGATTACCGTCGAGTCTGTCTCACTGCGCCCAACGATCGAACGGCGAAGACCGGAGACAACTCTCGACCGAGGGATACCGTACCCGGGGACCGTGGGATGTACAGATCCCGAGATCTCATGGACGGGACAGCCCAGGTCAGGTGTTCGCAGTGCGGATCCCGGAAGCACACTGAATCTGGATGCTGGAAACATCTGGTCTGTGAGAAGTGTGGCAAGAAAGGTCATCCCGGAGATCATTGCTTCTACGTGTGTCGCGGGTGTGGCGAGATTCACGACGTCGGCAAGTGTCCGATGGAAGAATTCTACAGCCAGATCCGCCAATGGTTTGATCCAGGCGGCAGGCGTCAAAACGCAAAGTGTGGAGCAGCCTCCGCCAGAACACCGCTGTACCGCAAAAGTAGATTAGTATACAAATAGCAAATAAGTCAGTACTAAACTCTAGATAAATGCACTCTCGTTTGAGTACACCATCTTGGCAGCGCACAGCCAACGATATCCTTGTGCATACAGTCCTTGGTATAGTCCTTCGCCATTGCACGCATGTGTACTCAGTGTAGCCGGTTGTAGTGCAGCCGCAAGCTGCACTGCCAGGCGCATGAGTGTCCTTGGGATGTGTCTTTGCAGACACTGGCAGTGGACGGTGGCTCGTAGATGGGGGCACCGGACACTGGCAGACTGCAATGCACTGGCGCTCGACACGCAGGTAAGTTTTATAGCTCACACTCCCACTTGATCTCGGCGACGCACTTGGAAGTCGACGCGATCACACACGCGCATCCTAGTTGCCGCCATAGTCCTAGTAGTAGCGTAGTCGCAGCTCAAAGACAATAGCAGTCCACTCAGTAACAGCACTCCCACTCGATCGCCCTCGTCTTCATCAATGTCGCTCAGGTACAGCCTCCGCATCAACAGCAGTAGTCAACGCAGTAGCAGTAGTCGTAGTTGTAGCCATGTCCTCGGATACGTTGTCATCGCTCGACACAATAGGTAAGACTTTCATAGCCTTGCGAAAGTGTGTGAACTTCACCACTGCAAGTGCCTTTGTCATTCGCCATGAACGCGGCTGCCAGCGAGGACATCACTCTGGGCGGCACGGACGCCAACGAACGTGCGCCTCACCTCGCGCAGATCGGCAGCGGCGGCATGCTGGCTGTGTGGGAGGGCAGCTCGTCGGGTGGCGACTTCATGGAGGGCGGTGACCGCACGATGTACGCGCAGGTGCTGGACGCTTCGTCGGGTAAGGCCATCAGCGACAAGGTGACGGTGGACAAGTCCGTGGTGGGCAACCGCTACCAGGCATTGAAGACGTACCCGGATGGCAGTGTGGCATACCTGTCGAAGGGTAAGACCGGCAGCTCGCTGCAGGTGGTTCGCTTCTTCGGGTGCTAAGAAAATCGGAGACGATATACAACTTTGAATGTATAGATGTCTGGTTAAAAAATGTTTTCTTGACGGAATTTGGGAA
>NW_003306520.1:0-3229 GCF_000142945.1 Phytophthora infestans T30-4
GAGTAGTAGAGTAGTGGTATCGTTATCAAAACGTAGCATATCCATATACCATCATCTGTGCTCCATTTAGTAACTCCGAGGATAGTCCCGTCTGCTCGCCCAGAATGCATTCAGCGCACAGTAGAGTTCTCGTCCTCAAGGTGCATAATCCTTGACTATATTTTCAGAGCTGCCGTTTTCAGGTTTTTCAGTCCAGGTCTAATGGGCGGCACCGTCGGAGCGAGGACTTCCTTCCTTCCCTGTGGAGGAGTGGGGTTTTTCTTAAAAAATATTTTGTTAAATGGGGAAAAAATATTTTTTTCCCCGACAGGTAGTTTTAGAAAAACACACCGAGTGTGGTGCACACACATTAATTGCGTTTACCATAAATTAACTTTTAGATGTAGAGTGGTGTGGCGTTATTTACACTGCTATTGATGACGGCGACGACGTGGCCACGTCATTTATTATAAATTACCAGAGACCATATGTTTTTGTGGTCGCTTTATAATAGGCGATAAGGTTGCATTATTTCCTGTCGTCTTGTCGTATTGCGGTTGCAGTGACGCCTCTCCAGTACATGTAATGTTGCGTTACCAGTGAGTCGGACTACCAGGACTCACCATCTTGTTGCCTTTGCATCGGACTTTGCTTTTTGCTGTTCGATTGCAAAAAGGCAATTTAGCTCGCTGGTTTGACAGCAAAATGGGTATCGGTACTGTAAAAGCACTTGACACGGAGTGCTCTATTGCCATTTTAGAGTAACTCGATTACAAATTTCAAATGGTAAGGGACTTTTCTTCTCGTCGTTGGTAGAAGAGCACCATTCACTCCTTCCTCCTAATCCACCCTTCCCCTGTGGATTCGTCTTCTCTTTCTTTCCGATGTGACCAACTCACATCAGCGATCCTCCTCCTCCTGGCCCACACCCTTCTGTGGGCCCTTCTTCATCCTCCCATCGACATGACCAACTCACATCCATGGGTCCCTCCCCTACTCTTCTTCATGAGACTGCATCACGCCAAATCTGTTACGATTCGTACGATTCCTCAAGAAAGCATAGAGTAATAGCTCCACAGTTCAGATCTGCCTCGTCTACCCAACTGGGTTCGTCATATCCACGCCAATACACCAGAAATTCACGGTAAATCCGTCCGTATCTAGTTCGCTTCCCCGACCTCATATCGGTGATCCTCTCGACTTCGAACTCGTCGTCCTCGAGATCCACATTCCCCGGTAGGAGGACTTCGTCGTAATCCACGCGGTCGGATACATCCACTGAAAGACGGATCTGCGGCCGATCCGGATATTCTTTGACCAACTTCAGCTTGGATACGTGTACCACAGGGAACAGGCGGTATTCGGTACCTACCGTTTCCAGCTTTACCGCGTGTTCTCCAATCTTCTCGCTCACCCGGAACGGTCCATGCCATAGGTGGGCTAATTTGCGGGCATACCCCTCTTTCACCCGATCCAAATAAAGCCACACCTGCGATCCCACTTGGATTTGATGTGGACGGGCATCTTCGTTGTGTCGATCCGCTCGACCCTGTATCGCACTCCGCAGTCGTTCGTTCACCTGGGATCTAGCTTGCCGGTGGTATTTCTGGACTTGGTATCGCCATCGCCTTGGATCTCGGTTCCTCTTCTTGGTGCTGCAAACTGGGATGGCCGCTTCCAGGGTGGATTTGGGATCCCACCCATGTACCAAGTAACATGGGGTATCACCCCGGATCCTGTCTTGGGCGGTGTTCATCGCGAAGGGAAGCCGCTCTGCGTACTCATCCCAATCCTTCTTATCCAAATCCTGGACATACATCTTGAGCGCTCTCGTGATTGTCTGCACCATGCGCTCGGCCGATCCGTTAGCTTGGGGACGATATGCCATGGTTGCTCGCTGTCGCTGCCCCAGGATCCGGTTGAATGCTCGAAAGAAATCAGACATAAAGCCTGGCTCCCGATCATGTCTAACCATCTCGCTAGCTCCAAATCTTCGGAAAACGCACTCCTCGTACGATTCAGCAATGGTTTGCGCAGTTCTAGACGCACTAGCTTTGGCTATCACGTATCCGGTAAACAAATCCAACCAAATCAACAATTCTGGGTTTCCTTTGAACGACTTGGGCAACGAGGGGATATGATCCATGGCTATGATTTGGAAAGGGTAAGTCGCTTGGATATTCCCAGGTGACTCCCCTTCGATTGTGGGCCTGCCCTTGCCTGTCTCACAATCCACGCATTCACCGACATATCGTTGTACGCTCTTGAATAGTCCTCTACAGTGGAAACATTCCCGGATCCGTTGGTAGGTCCGACCAATACCCTGATGTCCGCCTTCCAGGCTAGCATGGTAGTGGTGTAGGACATCATGTTGCAAGGTTTCTGGCATCACCAGTCTCATCAATCCATCCCGATCCTCGTTGACTCTCTTCGTAGGGGGGCAATAGAAGAGCAAGTCATTCAGATCCACTGCGTAATCCGTAGCGATAATACTGTAGGATTTAGTATCCTCCCGACTCAGGTCTCGTACATCCCCCATCAGATACTTCTTTAGTCCCAAGATCCACGCTTCCTCGTTTTGTGCTTTGAGGATCCGCTCAATACGGACTCCCTTCACAAATGTTTCCTCGAGGATGTGGGGGCTGGATCCAATCCTTCCTCTGGACCTAGTGACGGCCATCACCTGGACTGTTCTTTTCCTGGATCCAACTACCACCACTTCGTCTAGTCGGTTCAATGTAACGAGATCCTGATGACCGGCTTCTCTCTCCACTTCGACACCACATTGATTCCGTAAAGCGGCACTGGCCAAGCTATCCGCACTGGCATTCCAATCTCGCTTGACATGTACCAACTCGTGATTCATCCAACCACGCAGGTGGACCATCACTTTCTGCCGTAACAGTGTTAGGGCAGGGGCCTTGCAGTCAATCTAACCTCGCACCTGTCTGATCACCAAATTTGAATCCCCACAAATCACCAGCCTTTTCGGATCTTGTTACTTTAGTAGATCCAAACCCAGCAGTAGCCCGTTATACTCCGCTTCGTTGACGGTGAGGCCTTTCGCATAAGTGGATCTGGCCCGTACTACTTCCCATCCAGGTAGTCTCCACAGTATCGCACTGTACGCCCCGCCTCCGCGTCGTATGCGAGCGGATCCATCGAAACTCAGGACGTACAGATCCTCGTCTGCCTGTACCGTCGGGATCGGGATCTGGATCCGGCGTTTGGGCTCTTTCTTAGGGGCGAT
>NW_003306521.1:0-3230 GCF_000142945.1 Phytophthora infestans T30-4
TTTTAAAGCAATGTCTTTACCGTAACGTACGTATGAAATCATTTTACAAAATTATGTTTTACTTATTATTCAGTGTTCAATAGAATACAAAGCTATTACATGTAATAACCGTAAGCTTAGATTCAAATCGTCATTAGGGCATCTCCCCCGCGCCATCATTATCCCGCGCTAGATACCATACCGGTACCATAGAGAAATGTTTGTGTCATCACGGCTTCTTCGTGCAAAACACGACTTTGTTATAATTTGTCACGGATAAAACGAATCGTTACATTATGAGACCTCTGTAGAAAAGATAACAATCCAAAATAGAAATCTTCATAATTATCATTTTGTTGTTGGCACTGGCGCTGTCTCTGAATCTACACTGAGACCACAATGACTGAGATGTCGTCCTTGCTGTGCTTTTTGACTGCCTCACCGACGATAGCTTCAGCAGCGGATTTAGCAGATCCGTTAGCTCCGATTTCCTTAAATGCCAGTTCCATCACAGTCATTGTCGAGAACCGTCCAAACGCCATCGCTGGCGATAACTAAGATGCTGCGACCAACGAGTAACTCGCTTTGATGGATCTCAGGCGTAGGGATGACCCAATCCTTCTTGTCGGGGCCCTTTAAATCCGCATCACCGATGACCCGGAAGGGCTGCAAGATCCCTGCAATGCGGTTGCCTAGAATGTTGGCCCCACTGCGAAGAGCTCGCGCCATCTCCTTCTCGTTGGATGCGCAGTGATCTTCGGAGAGGGCGACGACGCTAGCAGCTGGAGAAGGCTCATCTTCTGCCTCGTTCTTCCCAGCAATAGACTCCGGCGCCTCTCGAATAATAGCACGACAATCACCGATATTAAGCACTACTTTCTGCGGGGCATCGGTATTCGGGTCAACATACATGAGGACGACCAGTACACACGCCCCACCTATATTCCATGGCGGCGTGTCCAATGCACAAAACATCCGATCCAGCTCCTCCATCGCTTGACACAGCTTGGCATGGTCAAAGCCGTTGTCGTAAACTTCAGTCAAAGTTTTAGACAGGTTCTCGACTAAGAAATTGGCCGCTCTTGCGCTGTTGTGGCCGTCAATGACTGCGAACAAGTGTAGGTTCTCGTCGGTGTCCACCACAATTCGGTCTTCATTACAGTATCCGCGTTTCGATAGCGACGCCACATCCAGGAGCCGAATGCCATTTGTTTTGCTATATATATCTGCACCCACAGCGTCACCAGATTTTGACGTCGCTTGCCCGTGTTCATGCAGTACTTTGTCGTTATCACCAGCTCTGTCCTTAGTGGAACCGGTAGCGTTCACGCTGCGCTCCTTACTTGTTGAAGTGTCCATGGCCGGCAATAAAGGATACTGCTGCTTCGCTTATAAAAACTGAGAATGAGGTATTATCTCGACTTGATCTATTGCAAGGAGCCTCGAGTCGTCCGTCAATCCATCAATTTCTCTGAATGAAATGATCACTTTCATATAATTTCTTTAAAAGCCCACAATAGATCCTGATCTAGCTTTGGTCTGATGTACAGAGCATTAATACTGAGATTAATTGGTTTGGCCAGCCTAACCAATTTTATAGAGGACCCATGGGCGAAGCAAACAGTAGTAGTGTCTACAAATATTGAGTAATAAGTATTAACACCTTCTATCCGAACGGTACGACGCGTAAGCGCATGTCGTAAGTTACGGCTTACAGAATCATTTGCATTTTGTAAAGGCCATGTGTTTCATGTCGGGATACGTGTATAATTTATCAGGAAGGTTTTTTGGCCAATGTCGTAAGTGATACGGGAGCACTCGCCACTAAATGTGGTAACAGACACCACTTGTAGACAACAGATGGCTGGGGGGGGCTCACTATTTTGCAACTCCTTCGGGAAAACACGTAAAAAAGGTTCGTTGGCTCAACAAACTTTGCATTCAAACACACGAGCTCATCAGGTGAAACGCAGCCTACATGCTTACTCACCGTCGTTGTCATTATCAGCGTCGCTACCATCGCTTCCCTTCTCGCGGGGAAGCTGTCGTTCCCCTCGTGTCTTCTTGCGCTTTCATGCATTCTTGCCAGGCCGGCGCAGCACGACGCGCTTCCCCAGGTTAGCCGGAATGTCCTGCCCGGCCCCGAAGTCGTCGTGCCAGATCTCGAAACAGGTCTTGGCGACGCCCTTGTACTCGTGGCGGATCTTGTTGCACAACCAGCGTTTTGCGGCGTCAATGGAACAGCGCTTACAGTAGTAAGTCGTCGCAAAAGAGTTTTTCTTTTCGGTTCGCAGAAGCGCACAGACCTTGCACGACCGTTGGTGGCGCTTCTGAACGCCACTGACGGTAACCCAGTCTTCGGACTGCTGGAGTCCGTGTGTCAGGCGGACTGGTGTTCGCCTACGTTTCTGGCTGGACCGAGGTGGCGTAGCTTGAACACCCGCAAAGTCCTCGGTTTTAAGTTGCAGGAGCTGGCTCTGAAGGACCGCAAACCACTCGGAGCGTTTCATAGCGACTGCTCCCTTGATTTTGGCCGCCTCTTTGTGGGTCAGGTAAGCATTTACTAGGGCCAGGTCCAGAAACCCCAAGAACAACCCCTTGTAGTACTTAGTGAGCCGCGTGGGCATTTGGAGGGAGTAACTCTGGAGACGGAGCTGATCATGGCGATCAACCCCGCTCATCCAGTTCTGGTAGCCCTTTACAGACTGAGGGCACCCCACTTGAATCGCGCCCACGCGCTTTACCTTCCTCTTGATAGTGGTCGGCGTCATGACAGAGCCCGTGCAAAGGTAGTAGACTGGCTTCCGGTCCCACCAGAGGCATGATATCATGGTAAGGACCGCGACAGAGCGCGAGAAGACAAATGAGCCACGCGGGATGCTTGATGGGCGGGTCTTGCTCACTGACGTGGTGCTCCTGTCGAATCCCAAGCGGTTCGTCATGATTGTCCCAACCACATAAACGTTCATCTTCAGCAGCTCGACAGCGAGGAGAATGGAGGAGTAATATTTGTCAGATGACAGCATGCCAGTTGTGTCGCGATTGAGGAGTGAGCGCCAGCTTCAGATTCCGTAAAACGGCTGCTGCTCCAGTCTTGTAATTAATTCCGGTATCACCCCCATCTACATTCTTACACTTTCCCACATAAATTTTAAATCTACATCAGTTACGACATCAGAAATGTTAGCATCCGCTCTAACCGGTAGGTTGCGACATAGCAAAAAACCTAAAAAAAACTGTGACAGTACGCG
>NW_003306522.1:0-3231 GCF_000142945.1 Phytophthora infestans T30-4
CGCAAGCAAGGGGTGACCCTGTCATTCCGCCCCGCTAAATGTATTAGAAATATGAACGTCATCCCCTTCTAACACTAACTCAAGGACCGACAGAGGTTAAAGGGAGTACGCACATTAGCCGCAATAAACAAATAATCCGAGAATGATAAACGCCTATAGAGGATGGTACCGCTCTTTTATTTTTGTCTGTTCGGCATTCTTCAATTCTCCTTTCTGAATTCATACGTATTGTTTTTCTCTGCTATTAAAAATAGAGCCAATAACATCCGCGCGGACAAAAAAAGTATATTATAATATATTAAAATTTACAATAAATATCGTATAATATATTTAATATCGTTTGAAAACAAAAATACAACTCTAAATTCCCTTCATGGAATTCGGAGTTGTATGATAGTAGAATTTTGATTTTTAGAAACCATACTTTAAGGAGATATGGAGCACTGTTTCGCTATTCGTATGATTGGTATAAGAGTGAGGACAATCTGCACGAAAACTGATCGTATCATATTGATTCAATGTGTAAATCTCTTCGTTGACTTGAATTTCAATAGAACCAGTCATTACTGTTGCAATTTCAGTTGTATTCACATGATGACCTTCAGGGTGATACGAGCTATTCGGCTGTAAGTAAGCCCGACACATTTCAATACCCGTTGCTTTTAAAGACTGGTTCAATAATCCAATTTTTTTGATCATTAGAAAATCGCAGTCCTTCGCCTGCTCGATCCAAACTAACAGGGTCTTCTGATTTGAACAAAGCCAATAGTGGTAAAGATATGCCTTTTGATATTTTCCATATAATCGCCAAAGTTGGATTGGTCTCGCCACGTTCGATATTTCCCAGGGTAAGTTTACTTACGCCCGTTAATTCCGCTAAGTCATCTAAACTCATATTTTTTTCTTTTCTGTACTTTTTCAAGGCACCGCCCAATTGTAATACCATTTGTTTTGATTCATTGACTTCATCCATCTAATATTCACCTCAACAATAAACGGTTATAGCTAGTATATTGTTTATCCGAATTTTCATATACAGCACGCATTACTTACCCATCACACAATATCCCGCACAATTAAAAAGATTCGACATTGTTTGATATCACACCTTGTTCAAGTACCAATAATTCGCTGCCATAATATCTTCTCTGTGTCAGTGTACCCTATTCCACTTATACTGTAAAAAAATACTCACCGACTAATTAATCAGTGAGTATTTCGACTAAGCTCAGTTATTTAAAGCACCTATAACCATTTCCGCTGTTCTGATCTTGCCAATTCTCGGGAAAATCGTTTTAACGACATATTCATGTTCCCCCTGTGCAGTGGCCGTCATGGCTTCTTCCACAAAAATCTGGTTATATCCATGCTGGTAAGCCTCTCTGGCTGTGGTATCTACACCAATAGAGGTAGAAACTCCGCATAATACAAGGGTTTCAATCCCGCGGCGGCGCAGCTGCAAATCCAAATCTGTGCCATAAAAAGCCCCCCACTGCCGCTTCGTCACTATATGGGCATTTTGGCAGTCTGTAAGTAGTTCAGGCAAAACTTCGTCCCAGCCTGCCGGTAACTGAGTCGAGTTGGCAGTGCCGTCTGTTGCTGCTTACGAACGCAGAAAGTCGGCGTCGAGTGATGGGATTTCGACTCCCGCACCATGCCTGCCTTCGCTTTCGCGGCGAAGCAGGCATCAATGACCTCGCACTGTTCGCGCGGGAGAGGCCATTGCCTCGTGACACAATACTTTGTGCCGGGCACGAGATCAATCTCGTGTCGTACGCCTCGATCCGGTGCGAGTTGGGTCGGTGGGTGTTTGTTCACCACGTCCGCATACTCCGTCACCAAAGGATACACCGGGTCCTTGGGGTTCTTGAGAATCTCAGAACCCAAGCGCGCCTGACGCTCCTTGTTCATGTCTTCCAGGACGTTCTCGTCCAAGACAGAGGAGGAGTTCAGCTTCTCCTGAGTGGTCTCAGGTCTCATGAGTATCATATCAGCAATCTCTCCAGCCTTGAGGTTGGTCAGGAAAGACTCAGCCGTCATTTCCTCGAGGTGCAGTATCTCTGCAATCTCTGGCAACGGCTCCAAGTGGACACCAGATGCCCTGACGGGTAAACCTGTCTCGCCATCGAAGATGTGATAACACTCTTCCACCGGCCTTGTCGGAAGAGCCCGGGCCCTGGACTCCGAGTCGCTTGAAGCGACGTCGATCGGAAGGAAGTTCGGATCCGACTTGAGGGGGCGGCGGCGGCGTCTTTGTCGACGGCGTCTGTGACGGGGAGCGTTGCTGCCCACGTCTAGGGATGTCGTCGCTACGACATTCGAGGCACTCGTGGCCTCGTGTGGTACTGTTGTACCCACACAGGAAGCGTGTTCAACGCCTTCCTCTATAGTTAAGGTCTGGGCGACCGCGTGTGGCACTGTGTTACCCACACAGGAAGCGTATCCGACGTCTTCCTCTTCAGTTATGGTCTGGGCGACCGTGAGTGGAACTCTGTTACCCACTCTGAACACGCTGTTCTCAGTGTTCATGACAGCTGCAGCTGTCTGCGGAACTAAGTTAATCGCCTGTGGACCTAAGTTACCCACTTGGCCGGCGCCTCTTCTGGGCGCGGCCACCATCAAAACATCCTTGGAGTCGTCATATACGTCGACGACTCCCAAGCATCTGCCGGGTGCTTCGGTACCCTGGCAGCCCTCGCGGGTGCCCCGGGTCCTGACAGAGGTGGGAACATGACTCACCAATGCTCTGTCGGACTGCGCAGGGCGGCTGGCACCAATTGCCTTGCCTCGCCAGTCGATCCAGGGCTCGTGCTTCTCAAGCCAGGCCATGCCCAGGATCATATCATAGGGATCCATATCGAGAACAGTGAACTGTTCGAGGCTGTCAAAGTCTTCAAACTTGACAGCTAGATCCACTTGGACGTTGGGGACAGTGACGACCTTCCCGTCGGCCAGTCGCACTGACACCGTCCCGTTGCCCTTGCTTTCTCTCAAAGCTTCGGACAACTTGTTGCTGTTACGAGCAACCGTCTGGCGGCGTGCGAAATTCTTCGACGCCCCAGAGTCAATCAAGATTCTAAAGGGATGATCGTATCCCCGTACACATCCGTGTACTACGAGCAACCCGCCGCTGCTCTTCGCCGATTCGAGAGTGCGAAGACTCTCAGGGGCTAAGTCCCCGTGGTACGCGCCACCCGCGCACCACATCACGAAGACTTAGGTCTCCCCCAG
>NW_003306523.1:0-3232 GCF_000142945.1 Phytophthora infestans T30-4
TTGCTCGCTCTATTGTGCGTTTGGCCCTCTTACTCTCCTGACACTTTCTGCTCTCTCGCCCTACCCTTCCCCCTGCATTATTTGCATTTATCTCGTTGAGCACGCCATTCGTTCGATTTGCAGTGCGCCAGGTTGGCTTTATGTGGACCACTTGTCTTCCCTCTTTTGACGGAGCGACCCCTGGCGAACGCTTCCCCGGAAGTACGAGAATCGCTCGCACGCGGGGTCACTACCCCGAATCAGTGACAATTTCAAGTGATTATAGAGGATTTGGGCTGTTTGGCACGGGTGCAAGTTGCCTGTGGTGGATTAGCCACGACGAGTGGCACTCCGTATGGAATGACGATGGATCTGGTATGAGCGATGTACGGGAAGGCAAGATCCACCAAGACTTATCTCGGATCGGTGGGCTTTTTGCTTTTTTTATAAAGGCATTCCCTATTAAATCTTCAATTCCTGATGGGTGATCTTGGCACATTCGACCTGTATGGTTGTATGCTCGATGCCGAATTTGTCCTTGAGCCGGTTGATGGCCTGCTGCAGGACTTCCTGGTATTTCTGCTCTTCCCCGATCAGCAGATGGCAGCTCAGCGCGTCAAGGCCGGAGGTGATGCACCAGATATGAAGGTCGTGAACGTTAACAACACCGTCGATGCTTTCGAGCTCGGCTTTGACTTCCTCCTGGTTGACCGAATCCGGCGTTCCCTCCATCAGAATATGCACGGAGTTTTGAATGACGCCCCAGCCGCTTTTCAGGATAAGCAGAGCTACCACAACCGAAATAATCGGATCGGCGATATACCAGCCGAAGGCATACATCAGGATACCGGCGACAATGGCGCCTACGGACCCGAGTGCATCGCCGAGCACATGCAGGTAAGCCCCGCGCATGTTGACGTTATTTTTCACATCGCCCTGGGACATCAGGGAAACCGCGCTGACCAGATTGGCGATTAAGCCGACGATGGCGATCAGCATCATGGGGCCGCTGCCGACAGCAGGCGGGTGGGCAAACCGTCCGATTGCTTCCCACACGATTAAGCCGGCGATGACAAACAAGGCGATGCCGTTTAACAGCGCAGCCAAAATCTCAAAGCGGTAGAAACCGAACGTTTTGTCCGGCGTTGCAGGCCTGGTGGAAAATTTAAACGCGATCAAACTGAGCAGAAGGGCAGCGACGTCGCTCAGCATATGCCCGGAATCGGACAGCAGCGCAAGGCTGTTGGTAAATAGGCCGCCGAAAAATTCCAGCAGCAGGATGACCGATGTTGTAACCAAGGCTATGGTGAGACCTTTGGAATTGCCGTTCCTTAACTCTTCAAAATGCTGATGCGAATGACTGTGGGAGTGGCCATGGGCATGGCCGTGCTGATGGCTATGATTGTGATTATGGCTGTGTTGATCCATGCTAAACAACCTCCAGACCGCATTGAATATGGGTTAAAACCTGATTGAGGATCGTAATAACGTGTTCATCTTCGTAGGTGTAAAAAAGGGTATTGCCTTCACGCCGAAACTTGACCAGCCGTAGGTTGCGCAGAAAGCTGAGCTGGTGGGAGACGGCGGACTGCGTTAAATTAAGCACTTCCGTGATGTGATTCACCGAACATTCTTCCTGGGAGAGCAAATACAAAATTTTAATCCGGGTCGGATCGCCAAGCGCCTTAAAGATTCTGGAGGCCCGGTCCACCGTTTCTTCCGTTAAAAAATCATGATCCTGCTGTTTCACGAAATCACCGCTTTCTGTTAAGAGAAACTTAAATGCCGTATCCGGCCCCAAGACGTTCCTTAATGCCGTATCTGGTTCCGATTTTAGTATATGAACATATGCTCATATACAGTGTATGATAGAAACCACTTGATTGTCAAAAGGAGACAAGCCTATTTACTATTTCTGACACAGATTGTCATGGGAAAAAAGGAGGAGTGAGGGGAATTGGACTTACCGATGGTCAATTCATCCGCATCTTCAGTCATATTCCGAGTCGGGACTATTGATTCAAAATGTAAAAAATACAGATATTTTCCAATATTCATGCTTGTGCTTCCATTTTTATGCAATTATACTGGCCTTAATCCAAATGACCAACCGCTATTTCTACTTTTAAATTGATAGGATGGGCAGATCCTGCCCCGGCCTGCTCCGCTTTATTTACCACTCCTACGAATGACTTCAGCTGCAATTCTCCATTGGAAGACACAAACCGCCGAAAAGCGGGTTAATCCGCCTGCTGGTTGTATTCCTACTCTCTCTCTTTTTTAAACATTATAACTCCTTTGAGAAGATAGATTTCCTTGTTTTGGCTGCAGAGCTAACGTTCGATCTAACGTTCCTTGAAAGGAGGTGAGGCTTTTAGAAAAAGTCACGCTGTTCCAGGTGTGTGTTTAAGGTCAGCAGATGAAGAAGGCAGTAACAAATCCATCTAAATTCCTAGTAAAAGGAGCGGTGAAGTTTGGTTAATCGAAACAGGTTGAATAAGCATTTTTCGATCGGAATGACGATGCTGCTAACATTTTCGCTGATCACGCCCTTTAATTCGGCAGGCGCAAAATCTGCTGACTCTTTCAGTCTGAGAAGCTCAAACCATCAGCTGGAGACGCAGGCTGTCAAAGTGGACCCCAAATTAAGCAAGCAGTTTGATCAATCGGAATATGTCACCTATCTGGTGAAAATGAAGGAGCAGACAGATACGACCTCGGTGTCCAAACAGGCGCTGCAGAAAGCGTCGCTGCAAAAGGCAACCCCATCGGCTGCCAAGCTGTCGGCCCGTTCGGCCGTTGTCAGCTCCCTTCGCGCAACCGCATCGCAAACGCAATTTTCCCTTGAACAGTATTTGGATGAAGCTATGGAATCAGGAGAGGTAAAAAAATATAAAAGCTACTTTATTGTGAATGCGCTTGCCGTCACCAGTACAAAGGAAGTGATGGAGGCCATCGCCAAGCGGGGCGAAGTCGATAAAATCCTGCCGGATGAAACCCGTTATTTGCAGGAAACAACCGTGAGTGAGGCCCCTCACCAAACAAAATCTTCTGGGCAGGCACCATCCGGCGGAGTTTCCGCATCCGGTGCCGTATCCGGCAAAGAAGCCGGAAGCGCTGGCGGAAGCAAGGGAACGAAGGGGACAGCTCCAGCAGCCTCCTCAGCCCCGGCGTCACCTGCTCCGGGCACGTCTAAACCCGGTTCGTCCAGCGGCATCTCCTTGGCGTAGAAACCGGAAAAGATACCAAACCT
>NW_003306524.1:0-3233 GCF_000142945.1 Phytophthora infestans T30-4
TCAGCCGAACCAAGCTCGGCGGAGCCTCGGAAGTGATCTGACTTGGTTAGTCGGAACCGGGTGGAAGCGAGCCACTCGTCTGTCCCGGAAAGGGCCGGACCGCGAGGGGACCACCCTCTGCGCAGGCCCATACAAACCGCCGACCTAACTCGGCGATTCGTTGTGGTTTGTGTAAGGAATCCACATCTGACGATATTTGTGTGTTCTACTACACCACATGACTCCCCTTCGATTGTGGGCCTGCCCTTGCCCGTCTCACAATCCACACATTCCCCGACATACCGTTGTACGCTCTTGAATAGTCCCCTCCAGTGAAAACATTCCCGGATCCGTTGGTAGGTCCGACCAATACCCTGATGTCCGCCTTCCAAGCTAGCGTGATAGTGGTGTAGGACATCCTGTTGTAAGGTTTCCGGCATCACCAGTCTCATCAATCCATCCCGATCCTCGTTGACTCTCTTCGTAGGGGGGCAATAGAAGCGCAAGTCATTCAGATCCACCGCGTAATCCGTAGCGATAATGCTGTAGGGTTTGGCATCTTCCCGACTCAGGTCTCGTACATCCCCCATCAGATACTTCTTTAGTCCTAGGATCCACGCTTCCTCGTTCTGTGCTTTGAGGATCCGCTCGATGCGGACTCTCTTCACAAATGTTTCCTCGAGAATTTGGGGGTTGGATCCAATCCTTCCTCTGGACCTAGTGACGGCCATCACCTGGACTGTCCTTTTCCCGGATCCCACTACCACCACTTCGTCTAGTCGGTTCAACGTAACGAGATCCTGATGCTCGGCCTCTCTCTCCACTTCAACACCACATTGATTCCGTAAAGCGGCGCTGGCCAATCTATCTGCACTGGCATTCCAATCTCGCTTGACATGCACCAACTCGTGATTCATCCAACCACGCAGGTGGATCATCACTTTCTGCCGTAACAGTGTTAGGGCCGGGGCCTTGCAGTCAATCTCACCTCGCACCTGTCTGATCACCAAATTTGAATCCCCACAAATCACCAGCCTTTTCGGATCTTGTCCCTTTAGTAGATCCAAACCCAGCAGTAGCCCGTTATACTCCGCTTCGTTGACGGTGAGGCCTTCCACATAAGTGGATCTGGCCCGTACAACTTCTCATCCAGGTAGTCTCCACAGTATCGCACTGTACGCCCCGCCTCCGCGTCGTACGCGAGCGGATCCATCGAAACTCAGGACGTACAGATCCTCGTCTGCCTGTACCGTCGGGATCGGGATCTGGATCCGGCGTTTGGGCTCTTTCTTAGGAGCGACCCTAGTCAGCGCCTCATCCATCTTAGCTCGAGGAGTGATGCTCGCGGCCAAGACTCCCAGGATCTCGTCTTCCCCTTTCGAACATTTCACAATCTCCAGCGTCCAAGGCGAGAGTAAAGCTGCCCACTGCCCCAAACGTCCTTGTAACCCGGCCAACTTGAACAGCCAGGCTAGCGTAGAGTGTCGGGTCAGGATCCGGATGGATATTCCCACCAGCAGGTTGTAATTCAGATCCAACACGCGCAGGAGCGCGATTATCTCTTTCTCCACCGCTCCGTAGTTCAGTTCATTCGGCTTCAGTGTCCGGCTGACGAAGGTGACTGGATGACAGATCCCCTCATGTTCTTGTACCAGAGCTGTTGAGACTGCCCAGTCGCTGGCATAAACTATTACCGTAGGTTGACGTTCTGGATCGAAATGACGGAGGATAGGCGTGGTCGCGATCCTGTTCCTCAGTTCCACAAATGCGTGTTGAGCTCGGATCCACCGAGATTCTGCATTTTCCATGTTCTGATCCGTCGTCTCTATTTAGACTGGATCCTCTCTCCGTTGGTCCCGGGGTGGATCCAGCTCCTGTTTCAGGTCCTCTTCTGGCGTCGTACCACTTGGATTCCTTCGTGGATCCGACATCTCCCGGGCCAGAGCTTGTTGGATTTTTATCCGGACAGCTGGAGTGGTCATCGCAGCAAAATCTACCTCTCTCAATTCATACAATACCGCGGCAAACAGTGCGTAATCCTCGATGAACCGACTGTAGTAGTTCAAACTGCCCAAGAAGGATTGCATCGCCCGTAACGACTGCGGGAAGGACAAATCGGCTAACGAAGACAGGTCCTTAGGATTCGCCTCCGATCCCTCCTTGGAAACTCGATGGCCTAAGTAATCCACCTTGCGCATCCCCCAATAGCTCTTCACCACACTGATAGAGAGGTTCCACTTAGTACACGCCTCCAGTAGGGATGTTACTCTTTCGCACAACTGATTCCACGATTCCGCCGAGATTAGAATGTCGTCGATATAAGATCTGCGTCCTAACACAGACAGAGTCCCAGGATCCCCCGGTTCTCCTGCTTCGAATGGATCTACTTCCGTGTGATCCTCTCCGGATCCACCCCTTTCGGGTTCCGGTATTCGGGTGAATCCATAGAGGGCGTTATCGATCAGGCGTTGGTAGATCTGGGGTGCGTTCTTCAATCCAAACGGCATCCGGTTCCACTCGAACAGTCCAAACGGTGTGATGAATGCGGATATCGCGCGAGCTCGATCCGTCATAGTAACTACCCAAAACCCGCTGGCCATATCAAGAGAGCAGTACCAGAGTACTTTATCCAAATCTTCCAACAGCTCATGATTAGAGGCATCGGATACACCACCAATCGAGTCAGACTGTTAATCAGCCGGTAATCAATGCACAGACGTATATCCACCCGGTTCTTGATCCTGTCTGGGCGGTGTTTATCGCGAAGGAGAGCGCGTTCTGGCGTACTACATACAATCCCTCTGATCCAAATCCTGGAGCGTACATCTTGAGTGCTCTGCGTGATGCGTCTGTACACATGCGCTCGCCGACCGCGTTAGCTTGGGGGCGATATGCCATGGTTGCTCGCTGTCGTGGCCCCAGGATCGGTTGAAATGCTCGGAAAGAAATTCGAGACATAAGGCGGGGCTCCCGATCATGTCTAATCATCTCGCTAGCTCCAAATCTTCGGAAAACGCACTCCTCGTACGATTCGGCAATGGTCTACGCAGTTCTAGATGCACTAGCTTTGGCTACCACGTATCCGGTAAACAGGTCCACCCAAATCAACAATTCTGTGTTTCCTTTGAACGACTTGGGCAGCGAGGGGATATGATCAATGGCTATGATTTGGAAAGGGTAAGTCTCTTGGACATTCCCAGGTGACCCCCCTTCGATTGTGGGCCTGCCCTTGCCTGTCTCACAATCCACACATT
>NW_003306525.1:0-3235 GCF_000142945.1 Phytophthora infestans T30-4
GAAATACGGGACGATGCATTTACGCGGAACGCTCCAGACGACATTGTTGGAAGGATTTGGCGGATGCATCAGTCGAGTCCCTGGAAGGTTGGCGATTCGTGGGCCCTACCCCAGTACCAGCAGAGGGATCCAAGCTGACGCACTTTTTGGTAGGAGGGGCAAGAGGATGAACTCCCTGGTGGGCGAAAATTTGGATGGTGCAGCACCAGATTAAAGATGGACTTCAGCAAGCGGGAGCTGAAATACGTGAGTGTCACCGGAGAGTAGGTGATTTGGCTGTTCACTTGTCATGGAGTATCGGCCCTGCAACCAAGGAAGGCAATGGTACGTCTTGCTAAGCCCGGAAGTTGGCGAACAGCACCAGTAACATGGTTCACATGCGCGTCGACGCTGAAGACGGCACGGAAGGGATCTTCATGCAGAAGACAATTCACCGAAGGCATTTACTGCTAGCACCTACGGTCGACACTGTGAAGAGCGGGATGGTACGGATCTCCGTGATGAACGTAGAATGCCGCCGAGAGAAGCTACCGGCAAGAGAGGTTCTTGGAACATGGATACTAGTGATGGAAGGTATGCAGTTGCTAAGGTTTAATGGTGAACTGGAGCGTGAGCGTGTAGCTGAGTGGGTGGAGACACTCCGGAAGGCCGATGCTAAGCCCCTCGAAGATGAAGACAATCTGGACATTGTCGAGATGGAGCCGAAGGGTAGAGGCTTAGTGGCTGCATTGTTGCGACAGTACTCAGGGATCGTGGAGAAGAAACAGGGATGCCCATCATTAGCGAGGATAGGAGTGGAACACAACATCAATACGGTTATGCTGCTTAGAGCTGTCGACGTCTGGTGTATTCGAAGATTTACACCTCGACATCCAGAAATGCAAACGACGTAAAAAATACACCCCTTCGACACCCACCAATGGGTCACTCTTTCGAATTAAGGTGATGCTGTTTGTGGATAGCAACCTCACCAAATCTGGCGTTTGTGTTGAACAACTGTTCATCTTTCAATGGAGGATGACAATGGAGGACCTCCATGGCCGTTCGAAGCTCTCAATGTATCTACTGGTACAGACCCTCAGAGGAACGTCCGATGCGCACGTCGCACAGCGGCAAGCAGGGACTGACAGAAGCTGCAGTACTCGGACATCAATTTGGGCTTCGCGCTGGTTTCGTGCATTCGAGTGCTTCCTGTCATCTGGTCGACATTCCGATGACCGCGTGATAGAAGCTGACCGACAAAGGGTGCACGAGTTTGACGCCAAATCAATTTAGCGGAACTGAATTGGCGCTGGAGATGCCCAAGGAGCTGTGAAAGAAGTTTGGGCGCTTGTATGATCACGGAGCCTGCAAAAAGTAGACACCTCGGCGCTGTAGGAAATACCAAGCCCGTCTCTGATACTGGTTAAAAGCATGTGAAGACGGTTATATCCTGCTTGGCGTCGGAGTGCAATTACATGGCTAATGTGGAGAGGACAAGGAACACTAAGTAAGGTATAAGTTATGAAGCATCTGGCAAAGCTCTGATTTGCAAGCCATGGCTTGAACAAACCCAGGATCTCAAACAATGCTGGCTGGTCGCATATCGCGACTGATCCAACCAGCTATAAATGCCTTCAAAGCGGCTCCGCTCAAATTCTCCTGTCGACTCGAGCAAATGTTTCAATTGTTTTGAGTTTTAAGCTCTTCTGCAAGCCGAGCGCTTTCCTCAAACATTTGCAAAGTATCGGCGTGATATTTCTGCATATGGGGACCAATCTTGCTTTTGCCCTTTACCATCTCCACTACTTCGTCGCAACTTAGGCAATAGAAGCATCTGGCCTGCTCTCGAGTTAGCCCTTCTCTTTTCTCTGTGGCGTGCTTATCGTCCGCGACGCCCTCGACGAACTGATAATACGCCTTCTCTATTTGGTTAGGCACCGGGAAAGTCCGTCCCGCTGGACACTGCGTCACCTTGGTTAGTGCTAGATACTTTCGACTTGCTCAGGCAACGGACGACTCTAGTGCTCGTGATGGCGACCGCCGCGACATCAATACTGTAGGTACGTTCGATCTCGTACATGACTGTGTTGTTCTCAAAGAAATACTTGTAGGAGTAGTTCCTGAGCGTGCTGATCGAGGTGTCCTTGGCGAGCCCCGCCGTGATCGTGACGATTTGGATGGCGCTGTACGTGTCCGTCTTTACCAAGTACATGCTTCGTTTTCTTACGTGGTGCCTGGGTTTGCGGGTCGGGTCTAGTTCTTGTTGGAGGGGTAGCCAGACTGTTCACGTCTGTATCTATCGCTCGCCATGGCATCCGTGATGTTCCTGTCGGCGTCTCCAGCAGAATTATAGAATGGGCCTATGTCCCGATGAGTTAAGCACATGTTGCTGACGCAGTGTCAATGGGTGCAAAATGAGCGGTACGGTGAGGATCTCTTTAGAAGTGGGGGCCATACGCATGGTATATATGGCAGTCAGCAGGCTGAAAAATGGCAGGTTAATGATGGGCTCTTTCGCATAGTTTTGACCAATAACACTACGAGAAACACATGGGTGTCGGCGTGGTGCAACGCGACATCGAGTGCAAAAGATCGGACGTCCGGCGTCGTCGACGTCGAATCGGTGCCAAGGGTCGCGACGTCGACAGCTCTAATGCTGCTTTGATCATGATGCAAAGGCGCCGGAACGCGGTGGCAGAAAACGGGCTGATCGGCAAAGAGGCTAACGAAATGTTGGAACAAGGAGTGATCGAGTACGCTGAAGGTGCATGGGGATTTCCAGTGGTTATCGTCCAGAAGAAGGACGGGAGCGTCAGGTTTTGCATCGATTACAGGGCCTTGAGCGCAGTGACCATCAAGGACGTCTACCCGCTCCTGCTGCAGCACCCAAGTACCGATTCAATAGGCCCAAATCTGAGTCGACTGTTTGTGTGACATAATCTAGGTAAACTGTTAGTAAAACTGAAAGGTGAGTATATCCAAAAATAAATATAAATTATAAAAATGGAAATTTATTTAGGTCATGGATGAATTCACGAGGAAGCATTTACGTCGCCGTGATCGTGGTGGCCATGGCGAGAGCAGGACTGTCTCCTAAAGTATTGCTACTAGCGACCACCCGAACTGCATATTCCCGTCCCGGTGTCAGGTCTCGGATCGTGTGCGCGCGCAGTTCGAAGCGCGAGATTCGCCAGGCTTTGGCCTCGTACGTCACGGGGAGATTCACATGCACTGCGACCGGGTTCGCTGAGGT
>NW_003306526.1:0-3235 GCF_000142945.1 Phytophthora infestans T30-4
CACCCCCCACCCCTCCCACTCCTAATTAAGAGATTAGGATCTATTCCTCTTTTCCTTTGGCCACTGCGGCGCGGAAAGCTGGAAAACAAATTTATGGAGAAAGGAGGGTCCGGTGAAAAGAAAGAGCGGCGGGATACCCCTGCCACGACTTATCTGGACGAGACTGATTTTACTGCTTTTACGGTGGTGGTGATCGTCGTTACGGGGTACACCGTAAGTCAAGGACTCCTCGTTCTCGTGAACTGGTGGCAAGCGGATTGGGCTGACAATATGCGTCATCCTAATGCATCCTATTCGGCCTCGTGGTTCGGTTTGTGGTACTTTGGGCTCATCGCTTTCGGTGCAGTTGCAACAATCTGTCGTTGCGTTATTGTGATGTCGCTACTGCTACGAAGCTCCGAGAACCTGCACGACGAGCTCTTTCGACGCGTACTTGCTGCCCCAGTGACCACATTCTTCGACGTGACACCTGTGGGGCGTATTCTCAACCGCTTCTCCAACGATCTGGACCAAATGGACTCGTTACTACCTCAGCAATGGCAGAATTTTGTGCAGAATATCTCATTAAGTGTCGGCGGCTTCATCGTCTGTGCGCTGGCGTCGTACTGGATTGGACTCTCGTATATTCCAGTGATAGCTGCACTGGCTGTGACGGGTTTCTACTTCAAGAAAACCTCTCGAGAAGTCAAGCGCCTCGAGGGAATTTCAAGATCCCCCGTGTATAATTTATTGGACGAGACGTTAAACGGTGTACAGACCATCCGCGCTTTCAAGATGCAGTCGAGATTCGAGCAGATGAACGCGGATGCTGTGGATGAGAACGCGTCGTTCTTCTTTGTCTACTGGGCAGCAGGTCGGTGGTTGGCGGTGCGTCTGGATACGCTCTCTGTCGTGGTCATTTTTGTGGTATCGCTCTACTTGGTGGCGACAAAAGGACAGCTCGGCACCTTACTCTCGGGTATTTCGCTTGTATACGCGCTCATGTTGACGTCGATGGTGCAGTCTTCGGTGCGTGATGTGGACCGCACAGACAACGCCATGACGAGTGTCGAGCGTATTCTGCACTTCCGTGAGATCCCGCAAGAGGAAGACTCTCTGGACGCGTCTCCCGTCAACAATACCTTGTGGCCGTCACAAGGTGCTATCAGATTCGACAATCTGCAGCTCAAGTATCGCCCGGAACTACCTCTTGTACTTTGCGGTGTGACTATGAGCGTCGGTGGCGGCGAAAAGTTGGGGATATGCGGACGTACTGGTGCCGGTAAGAGCTCCCTGATGATTGCGCTTTTCCGTATCTGTGGGTTTGAAAGTGGAACCATTCGTATCGATAGTGTGGATGTCCAGAAGGTAAAACTAAATGACCTTAGACGAAGCCTCGCGATCATTCCGCAAGACCCGGTACTATTCAGTGGATCGCTTCGAGACAACCTCGACCCGTTTGGTGAATACTTGGATGCTGACATTTGGACAGTCTTGAAGCAGGTTCATCTCGCAAACGCTGTTTCCGGTTGGGGCTCTGGTTTGCAGCTCATTCTCTCGAGGACCTTGAGCGTGTCGTTATCGACATACTTGCCCTGGGCAAAGCTTTACCAGAAGGAGGTGGAGCTTCCGGGTCTGCTCAGTATTCGCGCCAATAGAAGACTTGTACACTTCGCGTTCGCGAGCCAGCTTCTTCTGCAACGTGCTGATAAAAACGTCCCGAGCTTGGACTTCGCAGTGAAGACGATTCCAATCCTCTGCGTGTCGCTCCATAGTGGCTTGAACACTTGCGAGCATGGCGTCATTCTTGGCGTTCGACTCGCGGAGAATCTTGATGTTGTGATGTAAAGCTTCAATCTCAGCGTTGGCAGCCTTGAGGAATGTCTCCGCGTTCTCACGGGCCATGATGTGGGGTGCCACCGAGCGTACGGCGGCTGCAGCCTCGGACTGAGCAAACCGCAACTGACGCTCCAAGTCGGCAACTCGTTCTGGTAAGGCCGACAGCGCGTCAGGAACAGGTTGTATCGCAGCGAGGACCTCATCGAAACCAATAGCTGTCTCGAGACGACGCTGAGTGTGTATATCGCCGTGGAGAGGAGGCACAACGCTGATCTGCACTTGGTGACGAGCCATTGCAGTCAAGTACGGGATTATCGAGGTCATCATGTGATCGACCGATGCCTCCGTACTTTCAGCCAGCATGGCGCGCAGCGAATCTTCGGTGAGTGGTGGTGGACCACCAGCTGGGGCAGGAGGAGCAGCAGGAGCCATCTCCGCGGATTCAGCGACGACGGGGAGTGCTGCAGGAGCTACCGCAGGAAGTGAAGAGTCTGGGGCAGCGGGCGCCGGAGGACCGGTTGATGACGCTGCTGTCGGAGGAAGTGCAGCAGACTGAGGGGAGTTCGAACCCTCGGTCTTGCCCTCCTGAGAAACAGGTCGAGTAAGGCGAGGTGATGAGCAAGGGTACCGATGATTCAAGAGAAGGGATGGGCTTACGTACCTCCAGCTGCTCACGCCCGCGACGTCTACGAGGATTGAGACGCTGAAACGCGTCGGACACGACTCGATTCAGACGCTTGGACATACGGTGGCGAGATGGTGAATTGAAGAATGAAGAAATGTCACAACGGGCACCAGTACTGTGGCTTCCATTGCGACAGGGGCAGTTGTGGTGTAGTGATTTCTCCGTGGTTGCGGATTATCACCCGTCGACAAAGACGTGACACCGCCCCAAGATGTTCAAGCGACGAACCCTCGGTCAGGTGATGTACGGAGACGCCAAGGTGCCAGGGACTCGACGGCGTCACCTCCGAACGTTCAACGAGTATTGGATACGGGCATATGTCACTGAATCCAGGCTGTCCTTATTATTAATAATGGACTGGCCGGATTCGCATTCAGCGGACCATCTACGGTACGAACCCTCAGTGGCGGTTGGGATGAGTTCGCAGAAGACTCAGCGATCCTTGGAAGGCACTTTCACCGTCTGGGACAGGGCGCGGACCGTTAAAGATGCTCATGCGACAGTGCAGACGACGCTTGGCATGCAAGAAGATCCATAACGGATCATTGTTCACTTGATATTTGTATACTTGATTAGGACTTCTTATTAGGAATAGACCCGAAAGGGTAAGCTTAAATACAGAACAGAATTTCCACTCAAGCACACAGAGCGACGTCCGGCTTCAAGGTAAGCGTCAGGTCAAGCTTGTTTGAGTGTGTTATGCCTGTCGGTGAACTCGAAGCTCTGTAGCGA
>NW_003306527.1:0-3240 GCF_000142945.1 Phytophthora infestans T30-4
TTTTTGTATCAAATGAAGACTTCAGTGTCCACTACGCAGTGTACTCTTTTAAAATGTAAGTGGCATCCCATGTACTGGGGTTCTTTTTTGTGTGTTCCCAATTATAGGGGAAACCCATAATGGATTACCCCTATGGATTCGGTGGAATCTGAAAGATAATACAGCTGGGAATGATGGGCCAAGGGAAAGAAAGGGCCATGTAGCCGACCCTGGTAAAGGGGATTTTACCAGAATGAAAAGTCATAGAAGTTAGAAACCCAGGCAGGGTATAGGGCTTAAATATCAATACAGACCTCAATTTGCACAGTATCACGCAAGTGCCTTCCTGCCCTCAAGAACCGGAGCTACATTGGCCGTACGAGCTCCGAGAAGGTTGGGAATTGCGAATCTAGTGTTGGTAGTGATAACTGGATAATACATTGGCCAGATCCTACAACCTAGTGAGCTTTTCCTTCACTCGTGCAGATCCGACAGGTTAACCGAATTTACTACTTGGTCGGTTACACCCTAGAGGCTCTCAACTTTCAAGATCCCGTCACAGGAGGCGGCAAGTACGACTTAAAGGACAACACAAAGGCAAGGGAACACACCCGCAAGGCAACCCTACGGTCAGATCCACGATCTAGGCCCCGGATCCATAAGCTCGAATATTCGCTTAGGATACGGAACCATCCACGGACGCAGAGTGAAGATTTTCCACTGCTGCTCCACCCCATCCCCACGTCTCGCCAAGACACTCAAGCTTCACCACTTGAACTCTTCGGAAGTTACCGAGAGAGCAGATCCCGCCCTACCGACGGGTACACAAGGTGAGGAAAGTTCAGCAGAACACGGATCATCGGGGGACCCCCTCCGTTAGTCGGTGTCTGGGCGCAGTTGGTAAGTTGGATCTGGCAATCTCGCAGATTTTGCTGATCCCGCTACACCACAGCAGCGACAGCGAGCAACCATGGCATATCGTCCCCAAGCTAACGGGTCGGTCGAGCGCATGGTACAGACGATCACGAGAGCACTCAAGATGTACGTCCAGGATTTGTATCAGAGGGATGTGGATAAGTACGCAAAACGGCTCCCCTTCGCGATGAACACCGCCCAAGACAGGATCCGGGGTGATACTTCATTTTACTTGGTACATGGGTGGGATCCCAAATCCACCCTAGAAGCGGCCATTCCGGTATGTAGCACCAAGAAGAGAAACCGAGATCCAAGGCGATGGCGATACCAAGTCCAGAAGTACTACCAGCAAGCTAGATCCCAGGTAAACGAACGACTGCGGAGTGCGATACAGGATCGAGCGGATCGACACAACGAAGATGCCCGTCCACATCTAATTCAAGTGGGATCGCAGGTGTGGCTTTATTTGGATCGAGTGAAAGAAGGATACGCCCGCAAACTGGCCCATCTATGGCACGGACCGTTCCGAGTAAGCGAAAAGATAGGGGAACATGCGGTGAAGTTGGAAACGGCAGGTACCGAATATCGCTTATTCCCTGTAGTACACGTATCCAAGCTGAAGTTGGTCAAAGAATATCCGGATCGGCCGCATATCCGTCTTTCGGTGGATGGATCTGATCGCGTCGACTTCGACGAAGTCCTCCTACCGGAAGATAGTTGGAATGTGGATCTCGAAGCCGACGAGTTCGAAGTCGAGAAGATCACCGATATGAGGTCGGGGAAGCGAACTAGATACGGACGGATTTACCGTGAATTTCTGGTGTATTGGCGTGGATATGACGAGCCCAGTTGGGAAGACGGGGCAGATCTGAGCTGTGGAGCATTACTGTATGATTTCTTGAGGGATCGTACGAATCGTAACAGATTCGGCGTGATGCAGTCTCATGAAGAAGAGTAGGGAGGGGACCCATGGATGTGAGTTGGTCATGTCGATGGGAGGATGAAGAAGGGCCCACAGGAAGGGTGTGGGCCAGGAGGAGGAGGATCGCTGATGTGAGTTGTATCAGTAAATATTTTCATATTAGGCATTAAAGGCATAGCACATGAAGCTACTGGTTTAGGTGAATTCTCAATTTCAACTAAACACATTCTACAATTTCCTGCAATTTGTAAATTTTCCTGAAAACAGAATTTAGGAATTTCTATTTTAAAATTATTACAAGCTTGTAATACTGTTAAATTTTTATTAACTTTTAATTTTATATTGTTAATATATATAGTAATCATTAATATGATAAAAAATTGTCGAAACCGAGTTGACTGGGTATTGAAGTTCCTGCGCAAGCGCAGCCCAGTCGCCCTTTTTCTTGGGGATGGGCTTGAACAGCTGCATCCACTCATCATTCTGCATCGGCGCTTGTACGCGGTCGAAACCGCGCTTGGCGGCTGGTGTATCACCGTTGATAGGTGGGCGAGGAGCTTTCAGCAGTGCTGAATGCTTTGCACTCGCCACCGAAGGTTTAGAACCCTCGGTCCCATCGTCATAATCTTCGTAGGCCGGTTCCGGTCCCGCAACATCATCGAGCTCGTCGGCGAGGTTCCTCGAAAGGGACCTGGTCGCCCCGCTCAGCCCCGATGATAGCGTGGCCGTCTCCGGCGTCACTGCGCCTGGCTCTGGAGCCGGCGTCTTGTCTTCGTAATCTTCATAATCGTGGGCGTCAGGACCGATGTCCGCTTCGTCGTTGAAGCTCACTGAAAGCTCGGTGGCGGCTGCAAAGCGCGCAGCCGGGCTTGAACCCTCGTTGCGAGCCCCGCCAGACTTGGTAGGCGTAACTGGTACCGTCGGTTGTTCTTTCGCCATGCGCGGTTGGAAGATGCTAACGCCGCTGTAGACGAAGAGGAGCTACTTTCTAGGAGAAGGGAGTCGTGACGGGCCGATCCGCTGAGCCCGAGTGAGCTCGCGGCCCCGTCTTCCGCGGACGTGTCCTGAAGAACACTTCTTACGGCTCTGTATATTTTTAAATTAAACATTACAAGTGGCTGACCTACTACCTCCCGAAAAGAAAAACAATTTTACCGCGATTTCAAGAGGAAGAACGAAAACATCAAATCGTGAATGAATCGTGGTGAAAAACAAAAAGAAACTAAAAAGTGAAGACGATATCACTACTCCTACGCTCATTATGTGGGAACGGTTCTGGTCTCGTACGAATCACTAACTTCTCGACGGCCTTACGTTAGGCTGTTTTGTCGGACCTCTTAGTCGACGAATTGGGGGCAGAGTGCTCTCCCGGTGAGCTCGACTTCCGAGGTGCTGACGGAGACTGCGAGGCCGAGCGGCCCTTA
>NW_003306528.1:0-3241 GCF_000142945.1 Phytophthora infestans T30-4
GCGGAGGCCAGCGTTTGTTCCATAGTGCTCAGCTGTTCATCCGAACAAGCCGCAATTTCTTTGGTCCCGGCGAAATTCATTTCCTGGCCAAGAAGTTGCGACTCCGAGATGTACCCGATCACGGACGCCGCATCGACATTCAAGGAATTAACGAAGGCAAGGTGTCTACGACGCGGCGAGCGTGCGTCAAGATTACGCTCGGATGGTAGATGGTGTACGAGTTCGAGATGTGGGTAATGGCGCATAGTGCAAGGCGTCGACGTGGTACTCGGGACCGATTTTATGATCCCAGCTGGGATCCGGTTGGACCTGTTTCACGGCGCGGCGCAATTACCGCACGAAGTCCAAATCCCGCTGATCAAGACCAAGAATATTATCGACAGCGAAGAGTACGGCTCCCATGCTAACGCCGGGCCACCCGAGCGTTTGGACATTCAAGCGCACGAGTGGCGAGAATATCGACTAGCGAAGCGTCAAGTCGGGCTGGAAGAACACGTACTGTGGGTTCGTCGAACGAACAAGTTAATCCCGTCAGTGACGAGGTTTCGACGTGGACGGCCTTGTGGTGAAGTGCTTTCTCAGAAATAAGAGAATGGGCCTGACGCGGGGTCACTATCCCGAATCAGTGACAATTTCAATTGTTTGGCACGGGTGCAAGTTGCCTGTGGTGGAATAGCCATGACGAGCGGCACCCCGTATGGAATGACGATGGATCTGGTATGAGCGATGTACGGGAAGGCAAGATCCACCAAGACTTATCTCGGATCCACCCTTACCTGGATTCACTTAGGTGGATATGGGATATACTATGTACCAGTGGATCGAGTGTGGATCCTATGAAGGAATGGTGGTAGATGCCATCCGAAGGTGGATCTAGTAGCCACGGCTAACGAGAAGTCAGGATCCACCGCGAGGTACCCCGGATCCCATACTTCCGAATTCGGATCCAAGGAGGGAGGATCCCGCATGGAGGGACCTGGATCCAGGGTACAGGGATGACGGATGCAGTGGATCTGAAACTTTCGTGGGACAATGGAGGTCACAGACGGTTGCAAGATGATGTTGGACGATTGAAGAGCACGGATCCACGGCGAGTGTACAATTACAGTGAAGTGGATCCAAGCGACCTGGATCCGGATGAGTGTACCCATAATAGGGTGACCATGATGATTACGTCATGGATCCGGTGGATCTGAAGATAATACAGCTGGGATGATGGGTCAAGGGAAGAAGGGACATGCAGCCGAGCCTGGTAAGGGATTTAGCAGATGAAAGACATAGAAGGTAGAAATCCAGGCAGGTATAGGCTTAAATATCAATACAGAACCTCAATTTGCACAGTATCACGCAAGTGCATTCCTGCCCTCAAAGAACCGGAACTACATTGGCCGTACGAGCTCGGAGAAGGTTGGGAATTGCGAATCTAGTGTTGGTAGTGATAACTGGATAATACATTGGCCAGTTCCTACAACCTAGTAAGCTTTCCCATACACGTGCAGATCCGACGGGTTAACCGATTTTACTACTGGGTCGGTTATACCCTAGAGGCTCTCAACTCTCAAGATCCCGTCACAGGAGGCGGCAAGTACGACGCAAAGGAAACTACAAAGGCAAGGGAACACACCCACAAGGCAACCCTACGGCCAGATCCACGATATAGGCCCCGGATCCATAAGCTCGAATATTCGCTTAGGATACGGAACAATCCACGGACGCAGCGTGAAGATTTTCCACTGCTGCTCCACCTCATCCCCACGTCTCGCCAAGACACTCAAGCTTCATCACTTGAACTCTTCGGAAGTTACCGAGAGAGCAGATCCCGCCCTACCGACGGGTACACAAGGTGAGGAAAGTTCAGCAGAACACGGATCATCGGGGGACCCCTCCGTTAGTCGGTGTCTGGGCGCAGTTGGTAAGTTGAATCTGGCAATCTCGCAGATTTTGCTGATCCCGCTACACCACAATGGTGCGCGTGCCCGGATCTTTTGGTGACTCGGGGTTTCACCGTGAGTCCCAAGAAGATGCTCAAGTGAAGATTGAGCCAGGGGAAGAGGCGTCGTCGGAAGTCGGATCGACGAAGACGCTGCTGAGTGAAACAAGATCCGCGGATCGATGGAGTTTTGGGAGGAACTCTGTCGACGGAAGAGAGGTGGATCCGGATCTAGAAGAAAAACCTCTCTATCCTCCCCAGGTCCCCTCGGGGACCCCTGCGGATCTTGACGTAAGTCAAGATCCGCTAACAAAACAAGGAAAAGTGAAGGCGAAACGGTATGCATTTGCAGATTCACCGGTTAAGCCAACACTGTACCTAAACCCAACCCCGCTAGTCGAAGAAACGAGAAAGAAGACGAGAACGAGTAAGACTACGCGGAAGAAGATGCAAGCTCCAGAGTCGGAAGAAGATCAAGCTGGATCGAGGTCACGCTGGTCCGACAAGGATCTCGAGTTTGTGTATCGCCACCAAGCTTTACGCGACATCCTGCATCAAGATCCTGTCATGCAGATCCTGAATCCACGACAGATCGAAGATCCAAGAGAACCGGCGAGAGCACCAACGAAAACGGCGAACAAGTTGGTGGCAGTCAAAGATCTATTACGTTTGCTTACGGAGTCAGGCATCGTGGCTGGTGTGTTCGACGCAGAGGATATCTTCGAGCTAGACCTGGATCTCATAGTATCCGCGACGCGGGACCTCTTTGCCAGAGTTAAGTCCATCACCGGAGAAAGGTCGCGCACTATGGATCCGGTGTCGTCGCCGAGGATCCGCCATGCTGCGTCTTCGAACTACGAATCCGCCGCTGAGGATGAGTCAGACACGTCGTCCGAACCACGACGCATGACTTTAGGACCCTCCGGGGCATCCATGCTTGAAGCGCGGGCGAGGATCCGAGGACAGGAAGTCCCGGTGAACGGGAAGGCTCGGGATCCAGTACGCCCTACCCGTGATCTGACACAATCCAGCCAGGAACGAGCCAGATCCGGCAAGAAGCCAGTGGGATTGTCGTCAGATCGGGCTCAAGGTAATCGCCTCACGGATCCTGTCTCGCCAGTGGACCAGCCGGCCACAGGCTCTTCCGACACCTCCTCAGGCACCCTGCAACGACACTTCGAAGCTGCGATGAGTCGTTTCCTGGACGAACAGGGTATGAGAACTCCCGTGCCACAAGCGCAAGTGCTCCACGAACATGGAGCACGAGACGTGGAGATGGAGTCCGTGGAGGGAGACAACTCCCATGATGAG
>NW_003306529.1:0-3242 GCF_000142945.1 Phytophthora infestans T30-4
TTCCCTTTGTAGATCCAGGGTTGGAGAGACTTCGGATCTGGAAAATTCATCCACTTGGCGCAAACTAGAAATCTTGGCAACTGACACTTTATGTAGATCACGTGTATTATCGACTGGATCTAGGGTCCTGCTACCTGGATCTAGCGATGTCTTGTTTACAAATGCATAAATGCAATACCTAGAACGCTCGGCTCGTACCGGATTCAAACCCGTCGAGTGTCCTAGTTTAACATCTTCTCGGCCACTTCTGGCAACATCCCTCGGTGCTTGGCTGAATCAAACCATTGGCGGATCTGGTTGTAGAATTCTTCCATCGGGCACTTGCCGACGTCGTGAATCTCGCCACACCCGCGACACACGTAGAAGCAATGATCCCCGGGATGACCTTTCTTGCCACACTTCTCACAGACCAGATGTTTACAGCATCCAGATTCAGTGTGCTTCCGGGATCCGCACTGCGAACACCTGACTTGTGCTGCCCCGTCCATGATATCTCGGGATCTGTACATACCACGGTCCCGGGAACGGTATCCCCCGACCGCGAGTTGTCTCCGGTCTTCGCCGTTCGATCGTTGGATGCTGTGAGACAGACTCGACGGTAATCCTCTGGGTCGGAGTCCGAACCGTCGGATCCTGATTCAGTTCCTGAGTCGGGCGCCGTGACTTGGTGGACACGTCGACCTGGAGCCGTAGGCGTCGGAGCCTTTTGGCGATACTTGACGGATCCGACCGCCGCCTTCTTCTGGCGGTGTTTCGCGCAATCCACAGCCCGCAGCACTTCTTCGAGCTCATCTGCGTCTGGAAGACGTAACAGGGTCAGCCTGTCGACCAGATCCACATCTCCCAACGTCTCGATGAAATGATCCACATGTTCCCGTAGTACGTTGGATCCCCCATCCTTGATCTTCAACTTGGCCCGTAGACCGGCCACATTTAGTCGATGTAGGTATTCCAGCGGGGATTCATCCGATCTGCGGCGAGCATGGTAGTATTGTCGTACCACCGACACTCCCAATCCACAGTACTGGGTCTGGAAGATGCGCAGCAAATCTGGCCACTTGTTCCTGGTGGATCTGCCCAGCTGCCGATACCAGTTCCTGGCTGGCTCCGCTAGCAGATCCGCAAAGGTCAAACTTTTCTCAGCATCCGACGCTTGATCTCTCATGAGGGCCGACTTGACTTTGCTGATCCATGTTCTCGCTCGGTCCTCATCTTGATCCTTGCCCGTGAACTCCTTCAGATCCGATATGGCTGAGATCCGTACCCTCTGGATCATGGACGATCCACCTGCCCCGGCTGTGGCTGTTGCTACCACTGCTGACGAAGTGGATGGGCCATCTCGATCATCTGGGTCGAACTCATCATGGAAGTTGTCTCCCTCCACTGACTCCATTTCCACGTCTCGTGCTCCATGTTCGTGGAGCACTTGCACTTGTGGCACGGGCGCTCTCATACCCTGTTCGGCCAGGAAACGACTCATCGCAGCTTCGAAGTGTCGCTGCAGGGTGCCCGAGGAAGTGTCGGAAGAGCCTGTGGCCGTCTGGTTCACTGGCGAGACCGGATCCGTGAGGCGATTACCTTGAGCCCGATCTGACGATAATCCCACTGGCTTCTTGCCGGATCTGGCTCGATCGTGGCTGGATTGTGTCAGATCACGCGTAGGGCCTACTGGATCACGAGCCTTCGCGCTCACAGGGACTTCCTGTCCTCGGCTCCTCGCCCACGCTTCCAACATGGATGCCCCGGAGGGTTCCTAAAGTCATGCGTCGTGTTCGGACGACGTGTCTGACTCATTCTCAGCGGCGGATTCGTAGCAGCTTGGTGATCCTCGGCGACGACACTGGATCCATAGTGCGCGACCTTTCTCCGGTGATGGACTTAACTCTGGCAAAGAGGTCCCGCGTCGCGGATACTATGATCCCAGGTCTAGCCGAAGATATCCTCTGCGTCGAACACACCAGCTACGATACCTGACTCCGTAAGCAAACGTAATAGATCTTTGACTGCCACCAGCTTGTTCGCCGTTTTCGTTGGTGCTCTCACCGGTTCCCTTGGATCGTCGATCTGTCGTGGATTCAGGATCTGCATGACAGGATCTTGATGCAGGAAGTCGCGTAGAGCTTGGTGGCGATACACAAACTCGAGATCCTTGTCGGACCAGCTTGACCTGGATCCAGCTTGGTCTTTTTCCGACTCTGGAGCTTGCATCTTCTTCCGCGTAGTCTTACTCGTTTTCGTCTTCTTTCTTGTTTCTTCGACTAGCGGGGTTGGGTTTAGGTACGGAGTTGGCTTAACCGGTGAATCTGCAAATGCATACCGTTTCGCCTTCACTTTCCCTTGTTTTGTTAGCGGATCTTGACTTGCGTCAAGATCCGCAGGGGTCCCCGAGAAGACCTGGGGAGGATAGAGAGGTTTCTCTTCTAGATCCGGATCCGGATCCACCTCTCTTCCGTCGACAGAGTTCCTCCCAAAACTCCATCGATCCGCGGATCTTGTTTCATTCAGCAGCGTCTTCGTCGATCCGACCTGGCTCAATCTTCACTTGAGCATCTTCTTGGGACTTACGGTGAAATCCCGAGTCACCAAAAGATCCGGGCACGCGCACCATTGTGGTGTAGCGGGATCAGCAAAATCTGCGAGATTGCTGGATCCAACTTACCAACTGCGCCCAGACACCGACTAACGGAGGGGGCCCCCCCGATGATCCGTGTTCTGCTGAACTTTCCTCACCTTGTGTACCCGTCGGTAGGGCGGGATCTGCTCTCTCGGTAACTTCCGAAGAGTTCAAGTGGTGAAGCTTGAGTGTCTTGGCGAGACGTGGGGATGGGGTGGAGCAGCAGTGGAAAATCTTCAATCTGCGTTCGTGGATGGTTCCGAATCCTAAGCGATTATTCGAGCTTATGGATCCGGGGCCTAGATCGTGGATCTGGCCGTAGGGCTCCTTGCGGGTGTGTCCCTTGCCTTTGTAGTTCCTTTACGTCGTACTTGCCGCCTCATGTGACGGGATCTTGAAAGTTGAGAGCCCCTAGGGTGTAACCGACCAAGTAGTAAATTCGGTTAACCTGTCGGATCTGCACAAGTAAAGGAAAAGCTCACTAGGTTGTAGGATCTGGCCAATGTATTATCCAGTTATCACTACCAACACTAGATTCGCAATTCCCAACCTTCTCGGAGCTCGTACGGCCAATGTAGTTCCGGTTCTTGAGGGCAGGAAGGCGCTTGCGTGTCACTGTGCAAATTGG
>NW_003306530.1:0-3244 GCF_000142945.1 Phytophthora infestans T30-4
GACGAGCTCCCCAACCCAATTAAACCCGGAAAGGTCGACACTTTAATCGGCTCTGGTCTCGTCCTCTCTTCGCATAGGCTGTCAATACGGCGGCGGATTAAGGCACGCATTACATTCACGAGCAGTAAAGTCATTCAAAGCGGGCTCGCCTTCCAGCGAAGTCGGTTCTTGGTTGGCAAAAGCGTGCCACAAACGTTTAGAGACTTCCCGAAAGAGTAACGCCGGACCCCTCGCTGCTGACCGGCATCTCTCCATGAAAAACCACCGTTAACGTAGCGGTCAGTGTAAACAGGAATATCGGTTACGATGCGCGGAATCTAAACTCTGATGTCTCCATTTTCTCCCATAATTCGCAACATCGCACAGCTCGTGGATAAAATTCACCAATTTTATCACCAAAAACACCGCACACTATCTTAGGCTAGAAGAGCGTGGACTAGGTATTCAGCAATCGCCACCTCCGGGTGTGTCGATGTGCGCTCTGCGTTCCCGGAGGTCCTCTTAAAGCCTTCTGGAACCCACGCGAGAAGCTGGTGCTTGGACGGTCTTGTTCTGAGAATAGGATTTAAAACAGAGAATAATACAGGCGTCTACATAGCTCATTATGTTATTTTGTCTCAAACGGTAGGTCGATGTGTGTGTGGCTAAAACCCAACGGGCAGAATATCGTTCATTTTGAGCTACACTCCCAGTCTCAGGGCAGTAACGTATTTTTGCTAGCTAACACGACTGAGGCCGACCCTTTGGATACAGTCCGTGTTATTAGCAAGCCGTGCCCGCGTGTACAGGATAAGATTCGCCGACGCAACGTTGAGGACGTACCCGTTACAGCCCGGCTGCGCAAACGGACTGCTGCAATGGTAACGCTAGGTATGCCTTCGCAGGGGTGGCTGATTGGCATGAATTCGAGTAAATGCCCTTGTCCCTTTTCGATGAAGCACGGCTCTTGTGTGCACTACGCGATGGAATGCTGTGGAACTAGGAATCTAAATGGACGTCGGACACTTGTCAACCGAGGGATTTCCGTCCGCAAAAATGTACAGAGCTCCCGCGGGCGCCCCCGCAAAAATGGTGCGGCACTAGAGATGGAGTAAGATCTGCATTGAAGGAGATGTAAAAGCGTCTAGCGTCTTAAGTCTATAAATATCAACGGTGTTTAAGTCATTTACGTTTGTTTGTATCATGTCATATTCACCTTCACTTAATTTCCTTCATTATTGTGTGCGTTAACAACTTTGCGGTAGCGTTGCTGTCCAATACCACTTGTGAGAACAATCCTTCATCTACATTCTCTACCTAATGCCATATTTTGCAGACATTCCGGGCTCACGATATTTAGTCATTGTGGTGTTATGAGCTCCCGTGCACTCCCAATCATCGCTAACGATGTAACTTAGTCAGGATACGGAATACCTTATCCGTTTTCACTACCGCGTCTTAAATACGTAAGACTAGTCATTACGTGGATCCACCTCAGCTTTCACCTACTTTACTCTTTAAAAAATTTGGATAAAAATGCAGGTACCATTTGCAGAACGGTAACCGTATCATTCGTTATCGGGGCTACGAGCTAAACAAAAATTCAAGCGATTATATAAACGCTTAATACGAGCTACGCAATGACTTCTTTTACTCTTTCTTCAATTTTACCCTAGACCAAAACCGCTTAATTTATCTACGAAGTAACCCAGCAGACGCATCAGTGATAACATTTCTTGTTTGGGTTGCTAAATACGTGTTTATATTCATGAAGTGATCTAATTGGACACGTTACGAAATGTAAAGATGGCTATAATGTCTAACGTGAAGGTGTCTTTATTTGGTGAAAAAGAAACTTGCATTTATTATTACACATCTATATGCAGCGGATTCGTGATTGTTTTGACGGGACTGTCACGTCAAGAGATAGAGACGCTGAAGTTGCATACTTTACCACTTCAACGAGCTCCCAAAAACAATAAAACACGAAAGTCCACACCTAAATCGATATGGTCTAGTATCTTCTTTTCCCATAGGCTCTCAATACGGCGCCGAATTTAGGCACGCATACCCTTCACGCGCAGTAAGTCATTCAAGTGGGTTGGCGCTTCGGGAAGTCGTTCTTGTTTGCGAAAGCGTGTCACAACGCTAGAGACTTCCCGAAAGACTAACGCAGGAGCCTCGCTGCTGACCGCATCGCTCCATGAAAGCCAACCGTCAACGTAGCGGTTAGCGTAAACAGGAATCTTGGCTACGATGCGCGGAATCTAAACTTTGCTGCCTCCATTTTCTCCATAATTCGCAAGATCACACAGCTCGTTGATAAAATTCACCATTTTGTCACCAAAACACCGCACACTATCGTAGCCTAGAACACCGTGGACTAGGTATTCGGCAATCGCCACCTCCGGGCGTGTCGATGCGCGCTCTGCGGTCCCGGAGGTCCTCTTGAGGCCTTCTGGGCACGCAAGAAGCTTTTGCTAAGGCGGTCTTGCTCTGAGAATTTAGATTTGGGATAGAGCATACTACAGTCGTTTTGCACAACACATTACATTATTTTGTCTCAAACAGTAGGCCGATGTGTGCGGCAGAAAAGCATCGGGGAGTCGATGGGAAGAATATCGCTCATGTTTTGCACTGGTGCTCCTGCTAATTATGAAGTGCTGACAAAACAAATGCTGGTATTTCTGGTATTTCCTCCCTTCCTCCGCTTTTTACTGACAGTCATGTTTGGCTACATTTTGATAGGAAAATTGGGTATAAACAGTAATGTCTGCTGCGCGTCGCAAATCATAAAACTTGGACGGTCGACGCCATATCATCCGCTATTATACGACGAGCGTCGAGAGCGAGTCATTCCGCCTTATTATGGAATACTGTCCAGGCGGTGACCTGCTCTCTCAGTTGATCAGTCGGGGAGCGCTGGGGCCTCAGCCGTCACAACGAGTCTCGCAACAGGAGGCGCGTCGCTGGGTGCTGCAGCTCGCGCGCGGTCTGCGGTACCTGCACGCGAGCGGCATCGCACACCGGGACTTGTGTCCCGAGAATATTCTCATCAGTAGGACGGGCGACGTCAAGATCTGCAACTTCGGTGCTAGCACCACCCGAGCGGCAGAACTCTCGCGCGACCGTGTGGCCGGCAACCTACACTACACCGCGCCCGAAGCCGTGAGCGGCACCTGGTACGACCCGTTCGTGCCGACATTTGGTCGCTGGGCGCGGTTTCTTCGTCCTGTTGACGGGATCTCCGCTGCTGCGACTCCCG
>NW_003306531.1:0-3245 GCF_000142945.1 Phytophthora infestans T30-4
AGAGAATTGCATAGGGGGATCGGGGGGTGGAGGGGGTGGAGCTGCCTACTCCTATGGGACCTTTTCGATTACGGCCTCATATATGATCTGATTGCCCCTTTTATACGTCCGTGTCTCCTCCCTGTCCGCCCCCCGGGCTAGACCCACCTTTTCGCGCCATATCCGTTTCTCTGATGGGTCGCGGGGCTGTAAATAAATAGTGATGTTAGGGGGGGATTGATTGGCCAGTGCGGGGAGAACAGAACATGAAAGCCCTTCGCGGGGTGAAGCCCCCTCGCCCGGTTAAAAAAACCAAACCCGCCGGTGGATTTCGGGGGTGCGAAAGAGTGTCCGTCGACTTTGGCTCCCGGGTGATTTCGGTTCTCTCTCTGCTCAAACTCTTTACAAAGTCTCCCTCCAATTTTCGGAACCCCCAGGCCAAGCCCGGATTTCGTTCCCGCGTATGCTGCATATTATACCCTCCAATTAAGGTGGGTTTTAACGTTGCCCGTGACGTCTTGATAGATAGCAAATAATTCTAGCTCGAAGCCCGACGCAGCATAGCCAAACACATACGGCACTCCACCGTAGGACCACACCAGCTTTTTAGAGAGCTCCTCACGAGGCACAGTGATAGAAGTACGAGGTTCTTTCTCCTCACCACGAAAAACACAGATATGATCCAAAGCAAACAAAAAGTCGGGTCGCTTCAAACCTGACGAGGATTTCCTGCTCGAATCCCGGTTGATGTAAGCACGCCTACACAAACCCGAGCACCACACGGATAATTGAATCCCAGAAATAATGAAATGCACTCTCTGTGGCATCCCCATCCACCTGCGGGTACAGGAACGCAGCGCTAAACACCGAATCTTTTAAAAATTCGCACGGCGAAATGTCGTTTAGCTCGAACAATTTATCTCGAAGGAGTTGGCCTAGTATCAATGGACTCGACCAAGCCTGAAATACAGACTGCGGTAACCCAATCTTTACAGGGAGAGGTTGTCCGATAAATTCATTTAGATCTCCGCGTGTCGGCAGTAGCGTAAGTTTTGCAACTTCACTATGTTGAAATCTCGACAGCCATAAGTCCGTCCCATCAGAAATAGGCGCACTACTTGTCCCAGGAGGCAACGCCACCAGCACGTGAATCTGTATTATCCGTAATGCCGGTGTACATGTACATGTAGAAGGGTTAAGCAATTAGTAAGCTGCATGGATAGACACTATATTTAGAGCAAAATTACGGAAACGCTGACTAGTAGTTTAAGCTCACGCAAAAAAGTAAACACCGATATATGCACCATGATGAACGATCTCGTGATTCTGACGGTATGGTCCCGGAAAACGTCGGCAACTAACTAAATTTTGACCCACTGCTGTATTTCATGCGCCTCCGCCAGGATGTCGAACTTCAGATCCTCGTCGTTGGATACGACCACCCGTGGAGGATCAGTGGGCTCCACCCAATAATAGAGGAGGCCCTCCTTCAACTCATATCGGTGGAGCCGTGAGCGCTGTCGCGACGAGAGCCAGTCGGACTTCGCGCTCGTTCCGGCCTTAAGGAACTTGACGATAGGCGCGACAGCCTCATCGTCCCGATACGCCATGCGTATCCGATCATATAGATCCGTTGTCACCCGCGTGATGTGGGCCAACTCATAGTCGGGACGCCGAGAGAGGGCGTCCGCAAGCACGTTGAGCTTGCCCGGCTTGTATTCGACGCGGAAGTTGTATTCCGCAAAGAAGGACAGCCACCTCGCCATCCTTTGGGAGAGGTGAGGCGAGTTAGTCGCCGTCCTCAAGGACGCGTGGTCTGTGTAGATCACAAAGGGCCTAGAGCCCAGAAGGTGAACACGGAACTTCACAAGGGCATATTTCATTGCCAGGAGCTCCTTGTCATGGACAGGGTAGTTCCGCTCGGCGGCTTTGAGCTGCCGGGACTGGAACGAGATGACTCGTTCCTGTCCAGCCGTGTCGTCCTGCAGCAATGCACACCCGATGGCGTAATCGGAGGCATCGCAGACGACGCTAAACGGCTTCGTCTCGTCCGGCAGAGCCAGGACAGGGGCCTCTTGGAGACTGGCCTTAATGCTGTCAAAAGCATCCTGGTGCTCTTGTTCCCAGCGCCAGTCGACGTCCTTCTGAAGGAGGCTCGACAAGGGCTTAGCGAAGCCCGCGTACCCAGCGCTGTACTTGTGAAGGTAGTTGGCCAAGCCCAACCACTTTCGAAGATCCTTCTGGGATCGGGGCGTCGACCATGCTGCTATGGCCTTGACCTTGATTGGGTCAGCCCGAACGCCCACGTTGCTGACGAAGCAGCCGAGAACTTTAATCTCTGGTGACGCGAAAACGCACTTGTCGATGTTGGCGTAGAGCTTGTTCGCTTGCATTACGTGCAACACTCGACGGAGGTGTCCTAGATGCACCTCCATGGACGTCTCGCCTCCCTTGGCACGGCTATGGACGAATATGTCGTCGAAGTACGTCTGTACGAAGGTACGCAAAGGGCGGAACAATTGCGTCACCAGGCGATTGAACGTCGACGGGGCGTTAGACAAAGCCTGCGGCATGACGAGCCACTCCCAAAGCATACCGCTTGGAGTGCTTACCGCGGTGAGCGGGATGTCGCTCTCTCGCATCAGGATTTGGTAGTATCCGTCTACCAAATCCAGCGCACTGTACAGTACGCTCCCGGCCATGTTGCTCAACAACACATCCTTTCGTGGGATTGGTGTTTGGGCCGGCACCGTTGCGTTGTTCAGCTTGTTATAAGCGTGAACCAGACGCCACTTTCCGTTCGGCTTACGAACGCAGAAAGTCGGCGTCGAGTGCGGGGATTTCGACTCCCGCACCATGTCCGCCTTTGCTTTCGCGGCGAAGAAGGCATCAATGACCTCGCACTGTTCGCGCGGGAGAGGCCATTGCCTCGTGACACAATACTTTGTGCCGGGCACGAGATCAATCTCGTGCCGTCCGCCTCGATCCGATGGGAGTTGGGTCGGTGGGTGTTTGTTCACCACGTCCGCATACTCCGACACCAAAGGATACACCGGATCCTTGGGGTTCTTGAGAATCTCAGAACCCAAGCGCGCCTGACGCTGCTGGTTCATGTCTTCCAGGACGTTCTCGTCCAAGACAGAGGAGGAGTTCAGCTCCTCCTGAGTGGTCCCAGCTCTAGTGGGAGTCCCATCTCAGCAATCTCACCAGCCTTCACCCTTTTATTGCTAGAGCTCAGCCGTCATTTCCTAGAGGTACAGTATCTC